>NC_056732.1:267298739-267583739 GCF_019279795.1 Protopterus annectens | reverse complement strand
CTGGACATTGTGTCGTGACACCAAGTCTAATGTTTAGAACACATACTTATCCCACGAAGGTTATCCAAAAATTGTGGGGACCGATGACCTCGATTCTTTTGGCTTTACAAAATTGAGGTAGGTTTATACATGCAAGGGATACATAGTTTGCAATCTTGAGACTGCCTAGGGTGAGACTGCCTACTATATATGAGTAGGGGTCACTATGTGCAGATATGGCTGTGCCAAGCTAGCAGCACAAGTATGGGTGGTTTGGTGGGTGTTCAGGAAGGGGGCGTGTGCTGTGGATGGGATGTTGGGTATTCAGTTATGTATCCAGGTGTGTTGGGGTTGGATGGCTCATTTCAGACCAGACCATTATGTGGGTACGTGCTGGTAACATTTCTGTACATGTGTATCATACATTTTAATGTTCATACGTTTGTGGGATTGTGTTCTACAGTATGGCCTGTGAGGTTGTATTGCAGATGTGAATGTTTTTTCTTTGGTTTTCTTTCTGATTCACCCACTGCTCCTTCGTACACCTCCAGTTCACCTATTGTGCATCCAACCCAGTCTCCCCTTGGCGAATTATTACATTACCTGTCACCCCCCCCCACCCCCATATTACACACACACCATCCATCCCTTCTCTGGTTGATGGCCCATGGCACAGTCAACAGAACACATTGCGTACACTACATATCTCTGGTACCAAGATGGTTGTGAGGACTATCCTAGCATTTTTGATCTTCCCCATGCTGTACTTCACGCACATAGGTACACGCAAATACTTATCTTTCATGACATGGTAGGTAGACCCGGGTAATACCCATTCATCTTTGGGCAGTCCTGACAAGGACAACTTGGACCACGAATGGGCAGATTTTGGGCGAATGTTCTGACCATTGGTAGGGTTGCCACCTTTTCATATGACCAAGATGGGACATTTTCGGGACACACATCAGATTTTACAGGCCAACACACACCCATGGTCAGTACAAAGGATAGTACTTTAGTTTTATGCCTAAATGTAAGCTAATTTTTGCAGCAGTTTAGATGCTTATTCTATTTTGTTTACTTGCTTATTCTGTTTCTTGTAACATTTAGGTATTTTACATTTGGAAATAAGTATTGTATGGGACTATTACATAAAATATGGGACATAATTATGTCCTACAATTGCAGGACATTTGACATTAATAATGGTTTTGGTATGGACACAACTGCCTAGAGGGGGAATGTCCCTCACAATGTGGACTATGCTTAGCAATTGGCGGCGCGCTAACATGATGCATTTCACTTCCACTTGGTATAACCATCGACACTATAATGGAATATGGGCATGGGATTTTAAATGTCATTTGTTCGAGGGACGGGGACTCAATATTCAGCTAAGTGCCTTTGTGTTTACTTTTTATTTTGGTGTTCGCAAAACTGTCTTGTATGCTTTGCATACATTTCAGTATCCACAGACACTGACAGGAGTGATTACTATTAGAGGCAGGCTGTACTAGTCAGCATTTTAGGTTGCACATATGCAGCTGACATGTTCATGCCTCCATGCAGTGCTTGGACATGCCCCCTGCACTCGCGCACATTTCCTATGCATGTGGCCATTGCGGCACCGCACCTTCATTAATATGCATGTGGTGCTGCTGCACCATCTCTACACCACACGGTCGGCACAAGGCTAACGCCGTCCTTGTGCCAAGCTTCATGAATCCTGGGGATAATCTTTTCAAAAGCATGAGTCAGACATGCTTCATGTTATCGTATTATGAAGAACTACTCATATGAGCACTGACATGAACTAAGAGAATACATGGTGTACAAGGAAGATAAACATATTAAAGCATTTCTGCTTTAGGACAGAATAAGATAAGATACCAAAGGCATCTACATGAAAGGAATGTCTGCTTATACTATGCAATATAAATTCACTTACTGCTGGAGAAACTAAATTCATCTGAAAATACTGATCAACATCACCTTTAAATACATAGAAAGGAATTTATTGGACCTGGTATAGAAAGCTTTGTGATAATTGTCGGTACTTAATGCAAAATATGCAGTTATGCATGGCCAAATACACACACGTGGAATATATTAGAATCAGTGATGTCCATGAAATATACATTTATTATATGTATCCACATATATTCAGTTATCATTCAGGCCTCATTAGTTCCATCTAATTCCAGGTTTGATATGAATGTAACAAGACTGGATTTTAGGATTGCTATATTGCATAGGTACCTTAAGAGATTTTCTTTCCAGGTCTCCCTTGGAAGACATACTTGCCCTTGCTTCAATTTCCAGTTAAGTACAAAATAATCAATTTGAGGAAGTGTACTGTGAACAGACGGAACACTTGCTATATTACTGTTAAATCAGAGTATTTAATACATTTCTTGATTTTCTGACTTATATTTTTTTTATTTCAAGTTTGACTTAAGTACATATAGGATCATAGGTAGGTACTAGGCTATCGGCTCAAGGGCATACGTAAGCCTAGCCAGCAAGGTTCCATAGCTTATGCCACCCAAGAAAGTTATTTTGCTGTGCCACTGTCCAGCAGAGACACAGAAGTGATCCCTGGGGTGTATTTCCTATTTCCCATCCACTCATCAAGATTTTTCTTGAATAGTACTAATGAAGAAATCTGCTAGACATAGATGGGTAGCTTGTTCCAGAGTATAGGAAGTCTCTTGGACAGGAATCTATCCCTCCGGCATGTCCTGTTCATTGTGGTGACAAGGTTTAGGTCCCTAGAGCATGTAGCACTGAGGGACTGGGATTTCTTTAGGTGTAGCATGTCCAACAGATCTGGGTTTGACATAGCTTTATATGTTAGGCAGAGATCATCTCAGAATAGGTGATATGCTATGGAGTAAAGCTGGAGTTTTTTGAGGTGGTCACTGTAGGGCATTTGTTTGAAGCCAGTAATCCTCTTTGTGAGGTACTTCTGTGGCCTTTCCAGCTGCTGCAGATGTCTTGTGAGGTACATTCCAAAGGGGATGTTGTACTCTATAATTGGTCTAATGATTGACGAGTAGAAGGGAACAATGTCCTCTTTTTTCCTGGATGAGAACCCTTTTATGATGAGGTGTGCCACGTAGAAGGACTTCCTGACTACTGTGCCAATGTCACTATCAAAGGAGAGACTACTGTCCACCTGGGTCCCAAGGTCTCTTATCACGCATTTGGTGTTAAGTAGATTGCTGCCTATGTGGTAGTTCATGGGTACAAATTTTTTACCAAAAGGGATGACACTGCACTTTTTGGCATTGAGCTTGAGGCCATGGCTCTGACACCAGGCATTTGTCTCAGTCAGGCCCTTCTGTAGGATGTCCACATCATTTGGGGACTTGACTATGGCTCCTAGTTTGCAGTCATCTGTGAACTTCATTAGCCAGAGGCCTTCTTTGTTAGCCTGTACTTCAGAGAAGTAGATATCAAACAGGAGAGGTCCCAGGACGGAACCCTGTGGTACTTCACTTGTCACTGCTTTGAGGTCAGATTTGGAGTCTGCAACCTTTACAGTGTAGGTTCTGTCAGTGAGCCAGTTGGCAACCCATCTTGTGACATAGGGATTTATACCTAGTTTAGTGAGTTTAGCTATAATTCCAGAATGGGGGATGGTGTCAAAAGGCTTGGCGAGGTCAAGATAGGCTGTGTGAACCACCTTACCCTCATCCACGGCTTTGGTGACTGCCTCAAAGAAGTCGATCAGGTTCAGGAGGCATGATCTGCCTTTCACAAACCCGAACTTGGTGGGATCCAGAGTTTGGAGGTTACCAATGTCTTTGTTTATGAGTTCCATGATGATACATTCCATGGCCTTGCAGACCAGGCTCATCAGGCTAATAGGTCGATAGTTCCCAGGATCAGTGGTGGCTCTCCCTTTGTGGAGTGGTATAACTGTTGCTATGTGCCATTCAGTGGGCACAAAGCCTGATGCAAGGCTATTATTGAACATGGTGCTTAAGTGGGGAGCCAGTTTGTTCTGAAGTTCATGTAAAATGCAGCCTGTGATGTTGTCCAGTCCCATGGATGCTGTGTTTTTGGCTTTAGAGAGTGCAGCTTTTACCTGCGTAGTTGTGATTACAGGGACTCTGTATTCTTCCTGTATAGATATGGGCCCTTTAGTGGGTGAGAGGGGGTATAATTAGCACTGAACAGATCTGCCAGGATATTGGCCATATCAGTTGGTTCTGTAATTTGCGTGCCTTTGTGATGTAACTCAGAGCAGATCTGGGTGTTGCCATCTAGATTCTTGACATAGCTATAGAATGCTTTATCCTGTCAATGCCACCAAATATCTAAATAAGTAAAAAGAGAGACTATATATTCAAGCAGCAACCTAATGAATAAATGTTCCTTAGCATTACTTAGCCAGCTATGCTGAAAAGGCAGTCATGTAACAACATGGATGATTTACCAGTCTTCATTGTCCCCATACCATTTCCCATTACAAATGCAAACAACAAAATGATGCTATTAGGAATAGTTTATTAGATGCCAACAATAAACATATATGTTTATATGTTACTGAAATTATCAACATCAGAAGCAACATCAGATAATTCATTCACAAAACATTCATAAATGAGCACTGAGGCCTCACTATGCTGAACAGCCCTCGACCAAGCAGCATGACAGACAGCCCACAGCAGTTGGCTTGTCCTGACCTAAGGTGAGTGTCGTACTGTCAGTGCCTACTTGGCAAAGCATGACTGACTAAGCAAGCACAGAGTTGTAGGCCATTGCTCACCTATTCACAAACCTTTATAGACTGGACCGGGAAAGGAAAGAGGGAGAATAAAAGGGAGGGGGGGGTGATTAGCACCAGACAGTGACTGCTTGACATGGCTACATAAGAGTGATGGCAGGCAGTACCGTCCACTTCTCCTGTTCTGGCAAACTACACCCCCTGCTCCTGATTAAATTCCAGAAGGCATCCCTAGTCTTGAGACTTCACAGGCAAGGACCAATCCATGGCCTTGGGGCCAAATAAATCAGCAACATGAATTCTACTTGTCTCTTGACCTATTACAAACTCAAATGACACAGTGATGTCATTGCAATCAGTTTATTAGATGTCAGCAATGTCTATATCTATATCTATATCTATCTATCTACATAGATAGATAGATGGATTCATAGGTGTGTACTAGGCTAACAACCACAAAGTCCTTTTTAAGTGTAGGCATGCATATGTAATCTCTGATAAGTTGTGGTTCCCTAGATAAGTGTAAACAGGGGCTTGAAAGATGAAACATTTACAAGCAGGGGCCTAGAAGATGAACCATTTACAGCCTGGCTGTGTTCATTAGAGACACAGGTGCCAAACCAGGGATGAATTTCCAATACCTTATCCGATTACCCAAGTTACACTTGAATTGGATTAGGGAGGAACTCTGCTTAACATGGATGGGGAGCCTGTACCAGAGAAGGGGTAGTCTCCGGGATACATACCTGTCTCTCCAGCAGGTCCTATTTATATTACAGGCAGGTTTTAAGTCATTAGAATGTGTAATTCTGGTGCTGTTTGTTTTGTGGATATGCAAGAGTCCACTAAGGTGGGGTCTGGGAACACCATCTATTTCAGGAATAGAGCACCTCTATATCTATATCTATATCTATATCTATATCTATATCTATATCTATATCTATATCTATATCTATATCTATATATATAGCTATATCTATATCTATAGCTATAGCTATATCTATATGTGTGTGCATATAGACAGATAGAAAGAGAGATATTTACGTGTAACTGAAATCATGAACATTAACATTAGCTAATTCATTCACAAAGCAGTCATAAATATCCTGTGATGCCTCAGTATGCTGAATACCCTTTGAAAGGGCTGGATGACAGACAGCCCTCTGTGGTTGGCTTACCTGCCCCAGCATGAATGGTATAACCTCAGTGCCTTTTTGGCAAAGCATGTCCAGCAGGACAAGCACAGCATTGTAAATCACTCACTCTCCCATTCATGAACCTCTATTGGCTGCACAATAACAGGAAGGGGTGTTAAAAAGGTGGATAAGTCTGTAGAGCAGTCACATACAAGGTTTCTGACCTGAGTAGCCTGCTCTCCCTCCTTTCCTGGCTGTGGTTGTCCTCAAGGTTAATATGTGACCAAGTGAGTGGTGCAGAAACCAGACACTAGTCATAGATTGAGCTATAACTCTGTAAGTCCACTTGATTGATGAATATGTGTGTATGTATGTAATGTTACCCTCTTTGAGCAAGTTTTATTCTATATTTTCTTTTTTCTTTTGATTAACTAGCTCTGGCAAAGTAATAACTAATAATTTGTCCAGAGTAAGTTGGGCTGAATATTTTGTATAAAAAATGCCAAGTGGAAATTAAATAAATTCCAGCCAGTATCACAAAGTTATACTCCATTTGATACACTAGGTCTTTATCTGCAAACTCCTAGTTTTTCAGGGCAAGAAGCACCAAACTTGGGGCATTCATGGCCACCTATGGTTTATAAATTTTTCTGCTAATTCCAAAGCAGATGGTCTCCGGGCCCATTTCTGTCTTAGCTTAGGCACAATGGATGACTAAATCATAAACATGGTAGGGTACAAATGTTGTATTATGACCAAATCTCTTAATATACTAGGGAAAAAAAAGCATTTTGGAACCTTGCCAACATTGTTACCCTCAAGGTGAATTATTAAAACATGAGACATCTTCTCCTGCCAGGTTCAATTCTTAAATAGACATCACATTGTCAAACTGAATTTCTCTGTCCTGCCTGTCAGACAAATAAATGGCCCAATATTACAAGATGTTTGGGGCCTGAAAAAAATGATAAAAATCAGACACCTTCCCCAAATAATAAAATACATAAATGACACTATCTAATGTAACTCAAAAAATCCTTAAAAGACCATCTACCCATTTTTTCATTTACTTCAGATGAATGACCTTTCTTAGCTAAATATGGATCTCTCTGCATGCAAAATGAATAGTATGACTAACCATGGCCTGACAGATCCTGGCTGGCCAAACACTTCTACAAGTAATGCAATCATTAGGCATTAATGGCACTCCACTCAGAAACATGAATTCTAAGCTCCCTGATCAAATGCTATGAGCCAGCCTCCATAATGTAATGATCCACTCTACCTGCTAGAGGCTTTATCTAAAATGACTTGATGACCTAATTTGCACTCATCATTCCTGGATGTTGCAGTCCATCCTCCTGGATATATGCAGCTATAGCTGGGGCTCATCACTGAACCTAAAGGAGTCTTGGCTGCCACCATCATCCAGAGATATTTTTTTCCAGATGATTATCCTGTTACTCCTCCCTCCTATTTCAGCCTTTATGGTTGAGTCCAAGATCTGGGCATGCAATGGAGGCATGTAGAATAATGCCCAACCTCAGCAGCAACTCTGCCAGTGGGAGGTCGGCATGATTGCTAAGATATTTGCCTTACAGACACAAGGTGCAGGGCTTGAATCTCATGTGGGTTAATAAGGTAGGCTTAAATGTATGACTCTGTTTATAGACTGGGTTTGGCATAATGGTTAAGGACTACACTTCATAGACACAGGGTACAGGGTTTGATTCTGATCTCAGGTTCTTGTCTAGGCTTAAAATGGTGCTTCAGGGTGGTAAGCCTAGCATTCACCTATGAACATATGAACCTATAAGCCAGGCCCACCACTCTTCTCATCCTTACACAATGCCCCAGTGCAACATGCCTTGTCTTCATCAGGGATCACTGTGAGGAATGCTCATGTAACTCAAATCCACAGAATGGGCATACCCATCCCTCCTCTGCCACTAAATCAATCATCTGAAATACTAATCATACCCAAGTTGGCTGGGCTTTATCCATCTATACTGCTGGAGGAGCTGATAGCAACCAGCATCAAAGCTGCTTTGTCAACAGTAGAGACATCCAACCATTTGATGGAACAAAAACTTTTTCAGCCCAGAATGTTCCCACACAGAGCCAAGTTAATAAGCTGCCCACAAGACATATGTATGATAATCACTGATAACTGAAGGATCCCCTTTCAAAATGGTTTGTAATGATGATGAGACTCTCAAATAAAACCATTTAATCTGTACTAGCCCATAAACAATCTGATGAAAGCCACAATTTAGAATAATCTTACTGGCTGGTGCAGTTGGCTGGCAAACTCAGGGCAGCCAAATGCTGTAATTGTCTTGGCTGCTTCTGTCTTCATCCGGTGAGAAGCTTCATATTGAGCAAGTAGGCATGGTTAATAGACCCTCTCGTCTGGTGGCTGGCACATATGAAACAAACAAAAGGCCTTTAGTGCTGCTGCATATGCTTTTTAGTATTAGCAGCCATAAACTCCACCATAAAAGATTGAATACTCTTCACCAATCATCCATAACTCTGACCATATTGTACTAGTGAACTCCTGAGTCTTTGAGCCTGATGATGAAGCCTGGGGATGTGAGAGAAAGACAATCAGCTATAACATTGCTACCACTCAAAATACACTTAGCAGAGAATGACATGTTAATGTGAAGATGGTGCAAGACTAACACCCTTAATTGACTGCACCCATCTTGATTTTAAAGTTTGCTTAACTAAAACTTTCATTAACACTTGGTTATCTGAATGAATTTTTTTTTTCTGTTGCACAACTCGTATTGCTAAAATGCCACAGACACCCAGACTGGGTATGATCACCAAAAATGCAACATCCTTTCTTTTTTTTCATAGGTTTCATAGGTAGGTACTAGGCTATCAGCCCGAGGGCATTTATAAGCCTAGCCAGAGAGTGTCGGCTTTCACTGCCCCATTGATTAATTAACTAAGTCTCTGTCAAGCAGAGCCAATGAAGTGATCCCAGGGGTGTACTTTCGGTTACCCATACGCTCATCAAGGCTTCTCTTGAAGAGTGTTAGTGCAGGGCTCTGCCTAATGTAGTTAGGAATTTTGTTCCAAAGCATAGGGAGTCTCTGTGACAGGAATCTATCCCTCCAGCATGTTCTATTTATTGTTGTGGTGAGGTTTAGCTCACTAGAATGCGTGGCTCGCAGTGACTTGGATTTCTTTAGGTGGAGCATGTCCATCAATTCTGAGTTGGACATGGCTTTGTAAGTCAGGCAGAGATCACCTCTGAGTAAGCGATATGCCGGAGTTTTTTCAGTCGGGCTGCATAGGACATATGTTTGAGGCCAGTAATCCTCTTGGTGAGGTGCTTTTGTGGTCTTTCAAGCTGTTGGAAGTGTCTTGTGAGGTGCATCCCAAATGAGGCATTGTACTCTATGATGAGTCTGATGAGTGATGAGTAGAGAGGCACTATAACCTCTTTATTTATAGATGTGAACCCCTTAGTAATTAGATGGGCAACATAGAAGGATTTCCTAACTACTTTGGCAATATGATTGTCAAAGGAGAGAATACTATCTACCTGGGTCCCCAGATCTTTTATTACCTCTTCTGTATTAAGGGGGCTGCCACCTATGTGGTAATTCATGGGTTTTTTGTTTTTCCCAAATGGGATGACTATGCATTTTTTGGCATTTAGCTTGAGGCCATGACTTTGACACCAGGTGTCTGTCTCAGTAAGGCCTTTTTGGAGGATGTCCGTGTCAGCTGGAGAGTCAGTTATGGCTCCCAGTTTGCAGTCATTGGCGAACTTGGTTAGCCAAAGTCCTCCTGTGTTTGCCTGTACTTCCGAGAAATATATACTGAACAGTAGGGGTCCCAGAACTGAGCCTTGCGGGACACCACTTGTGATTGGTTTAGAGCCAGACCTGGAGCCCACTATTCTTACCGTGTGAGTTCTGTCTGTAAGCCAGTTGGCAACCCATCTTGTGACATAGGGGTTTATGTTCAGGCTGGTGAGTTTTTCTATAATACCCGAGTGAGGAATGGTGTCGAACGCCTTGGCAAGATCAAGGTAAGCTGTGTGAACCACCTTTCCCTCATCTATGGCCTTGCTAACTGTCTCAAAGAAGTCAACCAGGTTTAGTAGGCATGATCTGACCTTAACAAAGCCGAAATGGGTTGGGTCAAGTGTTTGGAGGTTCCCAATGTCTTTGTTAATGAGTTCCATGATGATGCGCTCCATAGCCTTGCAGACCAGGCTAGTCAGGCTTATGGGGTGATAGTTACCAGGGTCAGTTGTGGCTCTTCCTTTGTGGAGTAGAATAACCATTGCTGTGTGCCATTCTATGGGCATGTAGCCTGTGGAGAGGCTGAGGCTGAACAGCGTGTTTAGGTGGGGGGTTAGTTCATTCTGTAGTTCATGCAAGTCTCAGCCTGCGACACCATCTGGCCCCATTGATGCTGTGTTTTTGGCTTTTGAAAGGGCTGTTTTCACCTGTGCTTCTGTGATTTCCGGGACACTACACTTTTCCGGTATTGTTGTGGGCCCTTTTGAAGGTGAGAGGGAGGTGAAGTTTGCACTGAATCTATCTGCCAGTATGTTGGCAATATCAGTAGGTTCAGTATATTTTGTGATATTTTGCACTATCTCAGAGCATATCTGCGAGTTGCCACTTAGATTTTTGACATAGCTAAAGAAGGCTTTGTGGTTATCTTTCGAGTCCTTGGCTATTTTTCTTTCGAAGTTAGTCTTGGATGATTTTATGAGGGACCTTAATTTCTTACTGATACTGAGCAGGGATGTCTTTCCTTCTTGGGATTTGCTTTTTTTCTGAACTAGTTTCCTCCTTTTGTTGTATAACCTGTTTATGGCAGGGGTCCACTAGACTGTTTTCCTTCTCTTAGAGGAGTAATTCTTGGTTTTGCTAGGGATGGGGCACGATCCATGCATCCTTGTAGGTGCTCATAGAGTGCAATTGTAAAGGATTCTGCATCTTGGGCAGTTTTATCCTTTAGAGTGGGGGCTGTGAAACTTACCACCTCTGACTTAAGTAAGGTGAAGTTTGCTTTAGAAAAGTTTTTCACTGTGATTTCCTTGGTTGAGGGTGGTGTTGGGGTGTGGACATCCAGGGTGATTAGTTTATGGTCTGATCTAACCAGTGACGGGTTGACCTCTGGTACAAAGCACCTGTCACCCATGTTGGTGATGACCAGGTCCAATATGTTGTGGCCTCTGGTAGGGGAGTTTACCATCTGATCCAGGGAATTTGAGTTGATAAATTCCAGGAAGCGCTGAGCCTGGGAGTTTGTACTCAAGTAGTTTTCCCAGTTAATGGTAGGGTAATTGAAATCTCCCAAGATCAGGGTGTTTGGTAGGACCTTCATGTTTTCCAGTGTCTCCAGAAAGGCGGAGTGGTGGTCCTGGTTCATGGAGGGTGATCTGTAGAAGGCCACAATTTGCATTGCAGATTTGCCCGATGTTAGTTGCACATGGATGATCTCAGAGGTATCATGCTGCACCACTAAACTGGAGGTGTGGTTATCCTTGATGAATATGGATACACCCCTCCTTTAATGTTTCGGTCCGTGTTCTGTGGCCAAAATGTGTGGTATGAGTTGTAGCCCAGTAGTGCTGGAGTGCTCTCTGGAGCCTTAAACCAGGTTTCAGTTACTGCACAGATGTTGATGTTCTCCATACTTAGGAGTGCTTCGAGCACATGCATTTTGAGATTTAAACTCCTGGCATTGAGTAGCATAACCCTCAGTTTTTTACTTGTGCTGTTTATGGAGGTGGGTTTGAATTTTGAGCCTTGCCTAAAAAAAGGCACTATGGGGGCAGCAACAGCCTTGGCTAGTATTCGACAGCCAAGGGGTGACAGGCACAAGCCATCTCTTGCGAAGCAATGTGGCTTGTCGAGCATGTCATCCCAGGCTGACAGACACTGGACCCCCTTTGAATGACACCAGAAGCTTAGCCAATTGTTCAAATTGATAATTTTTTCTTTATACTGAGGTATCATTCTTGGTGAGGGCAGGATGCTACTCAGGGTCAGGGTCATACCCGCCTGGGCTACATGATCAGAGAGCTCTTCCGTGTCTCTTTTCATGTAGTCCAGGGAGGTATGGCTCAGGTCGTTCACACCAACATGAACAATGACAGAGTCATATTTGTACTTGTTCTGGAGTGACCTGAGTGCTTGTGTTATGTGGCGGATTCTGGCTCCTGACAGGCAGCTAACAGTAACCTTCTCCTTGTCCAGCCTAGTGAGTGGGGCATCAGTGTGCCTGACTATTGAGTCACCTATTACTAGTGTGTTAGGTATGTTATTTTGCCTTAAGGGCTGTGATTGTGCGGCACATTGATTTTGTGTTTTATGTGTTGTCTGGTTTGTGACGGGAGGTGCAGGTTTTGTGGGTGTCTGCTTTGGAGCTCTCTGATGCATTTGCAGGTTTTTATTTAGAGCCTCCGAGTATGATTTTGTGTATTTATGTATATCTTTTGCCAGTGCTGGTTTAGTAGGTCTATGTGAGGCTGGAGGTGTGGTGCAAGTGTTAACCTTTTCCTCATGACTGTCTGTTCCAGTCTTGGGTGGAGATAGCTTAGCCTCCAGTTTGGCTGTATAATTGCATCTCTCACATATGTTAGTGTTTTGTGGTAGGAGGAGAGGGCTGTCTGTGTACATGAGGCAGTTGTAACATTGCCTCAGGCTATCCAGATTCACCAGCTGGACTGGAGAGTACACCTGAAGTTGCCCTTTGGTCATGCCTGAAGAGTAGGGTGAGCTGCTTAGTCACTTGGTTGGTGAGGGTGGATAAAGAACCTTGCCCTGCTGGGCAGTCAAGTGTCGGGGTATATTAGTGCTTGCTATTAGGTCTGAGCAAGTGCTGGACTGTAGGATGCTTTTTGAGTGCTTAGGTTGAGAGTTAGACTAGTTTCAAGTGAAAAACTGAAGACTTAGTGGAGCCAGGAATAATTTAACCCTAGCTAACCGGTGCTGCCCAGTGCACAAAACCATGCAAGTGTTTTTTAAACTACTAACTTCTGGGTCCTCCAGGGACAGATGGCTGCTCAAAGTTCCCCTCTCTCACAGGTGAACAGAGAAACTTCCCTCTATCCAAGTAAGGTATGGGCAACTCAGTAACTTGTAACACAGCCCTGAATTCAGCACTAGCTTGAAAACTGGACTATACTAGCTTAGAAAGGCGGGAAACAAGAAATGTATTTATTTATTTTTTTTTTAAAGATAAGGCAAAAACAGTAAAAAGTACACTTAAAACAGCTTTAAACGACTACAAGTGATCAGAAAAAAGCTATTGCACTTTAATGTGTAGCCTACAACACAAACAATTTATTTAAACAAAAACAACTTTTTAAAAGTGCAGGCAGTCAAATAAGTACAGTATGTGAAAAAAAAACAAGCTTTTAAATCACAATAAGTGCTGGAAAATCAGTGTTTAGGTAGAAAACAGTTAAGTACAGTAAGAAAATACAGAAAACTGATAATCACTCCAAAGTCTCTCTTTTAAGCTAGAAGGCTTATATCAGTTTAAGGCTTTCTAGTGCTTTCCAGTAGGTTAGTTACAGGAAAGATGGGAAACAAGCGCAGATGTGGTCTTTTAAACCAGAAAGTTGAAAGAGATGGACAACTTCCCGAATGGTCAATAAACTACAATTCCTGGGCCAAGAACCACTCCTCTTGTGGTAGACAGGCTACCTAGTACTTACCACTCCCACTGATAAGCTAGAAGGCTGCACTCCAACAGAAGAGCTTGGGGGGCTCAGAAGCTTACAAACAGTCCTGGATACAGCAAATCTGTACCTGGACTAGACTAGTTATGAGAAAGGTGGGGATCAAGCACAAACACGGGTCTTAAAACCAGAAAGTTGAGAAAGATGGAAAAAAAACTGCCCAAACGGCCAAAAATCAACAATTTCTGGGCCAGAACCACTCCTCTTGTGGTAGATAGGCTACCTAGGGCTTACCACTCCCACTGATAAGCTAGAAGGCTTCCCTCCAACACAGAAAGGCTTGTGGGGCTCAGAAACTTACAAACAGTCCTGGATACAGCAACTCTGTATCTGGACTAGGCTAGTAACAGGAAAGGTGGGAAACAAGCGCAAGTGCAGCTTTTAAATCAGAAAGTTGAAAGAGATGGGAAAAACTGCCCAAGCGGCCAGTAGCTACAATTTCTGAGCCAGGAACCACTTCACTTTTGGTAGGTAGGCTACATAATGCTTACCACTCCCACTGATAAGCTAGAAGGTTTCCCTGCAACTCAGGCTTGGGGGGCTCAGAAGCTTACAAAGAGTCCTGGATACAGCAAATCTGTACCTGGACTAGACTAGTTACAGAAAAGGTGGGGAACAAGCGGAAACGCAGGCATTTAAGCCAGCAAGTTGAAAGAGATGGAAAACTGCCTAAACGGCCAATAAACTACAATTTATGGGCCAAAACCCACTCTTCCCATGGAAGATAGTCTACCTGATGCTTACCACTCCCACTGATAAGCTAGAAGGCTTCCCTCCAACGCAGAAAGTCTTGGGGGGAGGGGGGGTTTCATAAGCTTACAAAGAGTCCTGGATGCAGCAAATCTGTACCTGCACTAGACTAGTAACAGGAAAGGCAGGAAACAAGCACAAACACAGGCTTTTGAATCAGAAGGTTGAAAGAGATGGAAGAGCTTCCCAAACGGCCAATAAACTATAATTTATGGGCCAGAAACCTCTTCTCCTGTGGTAGATAGGCTACCAAGTGTTTACCACTCCCACTGATAAGCTAGAAGGCTTCCCTCCAACACAGAAAGGCTTGGGGGGCTCAGGAGCTTACAAACAGACCTGGATACAACAAGTCTGTATCTGGACTAGATAAGTTACAGGAAAGGCAGGAAATAAGCTAGGAAGTTTTTTTTTTTTTTTTTTGTTAACAGAAAAGCAGCTAAAACAGCAGTAAATACAATTCAAATGCAGTGCAGGCTAGCACACATATATCAATATTACGACAAATACAGTTTAATTAAATACAATTAAATTAATAAATGACTAAAAAACAAGTGCAAAAGGCATTAAATTAGAAGGCGACTAACAAGCAGTAATAAGTGCAGATTAATAACAACTGAACAGATAACAGCCCGCAGAACAGCAACTAAGACAGTTATAGTAAGAGCAGCTGAATATATATATATATATATATATATATATATATATATGTTTTTTTTTTTTCGTTTTTTTTTTTGAGGGAGGGAACACAGCAGGATTAAGAGGCTACAGGGCTTGTCCTTCTCAAATGCTCTCTTTGTACACAGTAGGAGTGCCTATGATCTGACTGCACTCAGTTGACTGAGCAAATGAGATAGGCCCAGAAGGAGTATCCAAATACAAACTTACAAGAGGGGCGGGCAGTTTCAAAGCCACCAAGACAAGCAGTTACTTTATAAGTATGTCCAATCCATTATCAGAGTGTCTGATCAATTATTGTATAGTTTCTATCAACGATAAGACTTTTTCCCAAGGGTTGTTGATAAATGTCTTTTAATAAATTCTTAGTTCTTTAATTTTAATTTCCAATAATGCTGTGGTCTTCAGTAGGCTGTAGAAGTCTTCCAAAGTTGGTATTGTGTTTGTATTCCATCCTCTTGTTATAACCTTCCTTGAAATTGCAAGTATAGTCCATATTAGATACATATTTGACCTATTCAAATGAGGACCTTCATTCACATTTAATAATACAAGAGCTTTAGTTAAATAAAATGATTCATTAAATAAAGCTTGTAGAAAGTTATTAATACCATTCCAAATTAATTTTAACATAATCAAAGAAAATGTGGTTCCAATCTGCATTGTGTACTTGCTCGCATCTCCAGCATATTCCTTTTATAGAACTAATTTTACTGACTCCATCTGGGGTTAAGAATGCTCTGTGCAGGCATTTCCAATTAAAAACTTTTCAGTATTGTGTAAAGGATGTATATTTTATCGATAATAAGACATTTGTTTTAATATTTGCAGTTAACTCTATTGAATGTCCTTTTGTTATATAATTCCAATATGAGGTTTTGGGTGTTGTTTTATAGTTTATCAATATTTTGTAAAATTTTGAAATATTGTTCCCCATGTCAAAGTCATTACATATGATTTCATATATCTATTTTGTAAATTTAGGTATTTCTTTAAATGAAGAATTGTTTTCTACCTAAATCTTGTGAATATGATAGAATACTCTGTAAAGTTAGCCAGCCCTGTTGTGGAATTTTGTATGTTGTTTTTATTACTTGCATATCTAAAACTGTTAGTTCTTTGATACATTGGAGCCAAACACACAAATCTTTTCTGTTCCCAGGAATTAATAATTTCTCTATATATTTTATGTGGAAAGTTCTTTGTGACTATAAATGGTGTTAAAAGATCAAACCAGATTTTTAAAACTATATTTGCATTAATGTTGTTCTTCTTTTGGCTTTTCCCGGTTAGGGGTTGCCGCAGCGGAACTCCGGTCCGCTAATGTTGGCAGTAGATTTTTACAGTGCTGAGGTGCCAGCCTGACACCCAGCCTTCAACGAAGGCACGCCCATTCTCGCATGTCTTTTGAATGCCACTCGACCATGGGGAGGACATGTAGATTCCACACAGAAGGCGCTCCAGCTGAGAATCGAACAGGAGAACCGCTTGCTGTGAGGCAACGCTACCGCTGCACCACCGCGGCTCTATATTTGCATTAATAATTTTCCTAAATTAGTCGATGTAATAATTAATCATACAAGTTTTAGTGGGTTTAGTTATGTTATATTGCATACTAATACATATGTGCCATGACAAATCATTTTTATCTATTTTAAATTTTTTTTGTAAATCAAATTCATTTATTGATATTACTGTTAGTAATTCTTTCCAATTTGCAGAGTAATTTGGACTTATCCATTCTGAGATTGTTTTAGATATTGATGCTTTTATATATGTTTCTATATCAGGAAAGTTTAATCCTCCCTGTTTCCATGGTCTGATATAATGGATTAAAGCTATTCTGTTTCTTTTGGGAAACCAAAAAATTTTATTAGGCATGAATTTATTTCTTTAAGTATGTTCCTTTCTGCTAACAGTTGCATTGTCAAGGCTATATATAGGATCTTGGGCAACAAAACCATTTTTATTAACCGGTCTATCTTCAAATGTTAATATTATTTTGTTCCATTTTTCCACAGAGATTTTAATTGTATTGATGATATTATTGTAGTTTTTTGAAATGTATTCATTATTATCCTTGCATAACTCAATTCCTAGATATTTTAAGGTAGATTTGTGTTTCCCTATGATGTGATCCCCTTTTATTCTGCAGCTCTTTTTTTTATTTAATAATAAAAATTTTGATTTTGATTTATTGAAATGGAGTCCTGAAGTCATGTGAAATTTGTCAATTAATATATCTAATTCTTCTAATGTCTCTTTTGTATTAGATAATGTTAATAACATGTCATCAGCAAATAGCATTACTTTAGAATTGCATTGTTCATAAACATCTATTCCTTTGATTGTTATATTTTTATGAATTAAATCTGCCAATATTTCAATAGCCAGCGCAAATAAAATTGGTGACGTGGGACATCCTTGTTTAGTGCCTTTTGTTATATTTATAGATTCAGAGGTAAAAGGACCTAACTTGACATATGCTAAATTATTTGTATATATATTCTTTAGGAGATGAACAAAGGATGCAGGTAATTCAAATAGCATTAGGATTTTAAATAAATAGTCCCAAATTAGGGAATCAAAGGCTTTCTCTATTATCTAAGCCAATAATGAGTGTTTCTTTATTTTCTTTATTAACATAATCTATAAGAGAAATAATCCTGTTAATATTGTTATGTGTTTGTCTATGATACATAAATCCAGTTTGATCAATATTATATAAATCCAGTTTGATCAATATTAATTGTTTTGGATAGTGGTATTTTCATTCTGTTAATTAATATTGTCATAAATATCTTATAGTCATTATTTAATAATGATATAGGTCTATATGACATACAGAGATTTGGGGATTTATTTTCCCTTATGGTTCGTGTGATGAAGGAATATCTCCAAGAGGGTGGTATTAAAACTTGTGACTGTATTTCTAATAGAGTTTTATGGAAGACGGATAGTATCTTTGAAGGAAAAGGTTTATATATTTCCATAATTATGCCATCTATACCTGGAGCTTTATTATTTTTACCCTCTTTTATTGTATCTGTAATTTCTTTGTAGGATATGGGTGCTTGCTGATCTAGTTTTCATTTTTCTGTTTTTCTTCTTATATTAGAACATTTTTATCTAGATTTAATTGATCAATATGTATATTTTCTTTTTGGAAATGTTCCATATAGTGATTTCTATAGGCATCAAGAATGTCACCTATATTCGAGACATTTTTTTCCTTTCTTTTCATGGAAGATATTTTTAATGTTATTATCTTTTGATTGTATTTTGAGTCTTGTGGATATATTATGTAAATATTTGGGAGAAGTGGCCAAGGTATTAATTTTTAGATTTTCTAAACTAGTTTTGTGTGTTAGAAGTTTGTTGTATTTATTGTTTAATACTTCTACTTTCTTTTTCATCTCCTAATGATTTTGATTTGTTCAGCTTTTACTGACAAAAGTTTGGATTGTAGATCTAATAATTCAGAATCCTATTCTATGATTTTTTATACCAAGTTAGGGTTTTACAATATATGTAACCTTTTAATGAGTCCCATATCATTATTTTATTTATCTCTGTGGTCTAATTAATATCTAAGAACAACTGTTATTCAGATAATAACCAGGGTTTGAACTCTTTAATTTTAGTTATATATGCCGGAATTCTGGAGTTAAAGATAAATGGTCTGTACCCATTTTGAAGTTTTAGTATCAATGAATTGTGGTCTGAAAAGGGGCAGTGAGTGACTGAGAAATTAATGATTTTAGAGTGTAAGTCATGGGCAGCAAATATTTTATCTATTCTAGTTTATGTACCAAATCTGTGGTCTTAATGGGAAAACAACAAAGATTTATATTCTTTAAATTTGAAAGTATCTACAAGATGAAATTATTCTACCCACTTGTTTAAAGCTTTTGATACAGCAAATGTATGCAGCGGTCTTTTATTTGTAGTTTCAGAAATATCAAATATACAGTTAAAATCTCCTCCTGATATTAATTTGCCTTTATAATTATTGGAAATGAAATCCAAGTGTTTTTTAACAGTTCCTGTTCCAATGCCTGGGAATCAGTATAGATTGGTTAGGGTCCATATTCTTTTATTATATTTGATTATTACTAATGCTATAAGGCCTTCTTTATCTTCATACTTATAAATGATTTCTAGGTTAATCATATATGTTTTCCATAAAATTGTTACCCCTTTTGTCTTTTCCTTGTAAGTGGATTGCGCCAATATCATATATTCCTTAGGATTCCATTTGTAATTGTCATTTGTTTTGAAATAAGTTTCTTGAAGGAAGACACTTTGTGCTTTGTTTAGTTTTAAATATTTCAGTAGATTTGATCTCTTGCTAGGATTGTTTAAGCCATTGATATTTAAAGATAATAAAGTTAAATCCATCTTAGGTTATTTAGACTATGTATTTTTTGTTTTATTTTGATTATTAAACATTTTCCTCTGATAACTATAAAGTATATGTTTGAGCTTTTAAAGGAAATTATCAGTTTTATGCTTAGAGTGTTTACCACTAAATTAATGTTTTAGTCAGGCATACTAAAACTGTTTTTGTGAAATAAATTTAAATTAATAAATGCTAACAAAACTAAGATCTGCACTAGCCATGGAATGAAAATGATTCCTAATCTGACGGATAAACCTAAGTCCATCAGATTATCACTCATACCTTGACAATCCAGAACATCTGAGATCCATAAATTGAATAATCATATGGAGAATAATTGTAATAGGAATAAGCAATATTTATATTATTTTGAGTAGATATAGTACTATTGTGGAGTAGACAGAATTCTAATACAATATAAATGTCTACTTACTGTATAAGCAATTAATATTTACATGAAAGATAGATGACAAGCAATTCAATCATAGTAAAGTAGGATGTATCATGTATAAAACCTCAGTAAAAGATTATAGCACACAGTTATTTAACATATTCAAGTCTTTTAAAACGTGTTAATTAATATAAATAGATGGTAATAATAGTTATACCTAATGTTTATAATACAATGTATTTTACTGGATATATCAAAAGTTATATTTCATTGTTTGCCAGCATTTAAGTAATCACTTTGTTTGTTGCTAACTTACTTAAAGCATTGTTTGTTTTATGCAAACATTGATGAAAGTTAGTGCATTTTAATTATCAGTGCATCCCACTTTCCATTTCCTACACAAAAGGATTTTCATATCTGTCATTTCTTATTATAAAATGAGTGAAATTATAGGTTAAAAACAACAAATTTACTTATTGTGATTAATGATTACAAGTTCCCTTTCCATATTCATAAATTGCCATTGTATGGCATATACTGAAAGTTTTTAGATTTAAATGGCAACGTGCTATTATGTATAATAAGCAAAGGTTAAAGTGAGTGAATATTGTCAATTTAATACAATTTGTCATAATGTGATTGTTACATTCTGTGGCATTCCTAGTTCAGGCTTCTATTATTTCCCTTGAACAAATTTGTCAGTTTGATGCCATGTATAAAACATTAGTTACCTTGGTAACCACTTAAGTATTATATATGGTCAAGATGGGTTACAAAAACTACAATTCAAGTTAAAGCAATTACATGACTTGTTATGCATATTTACTTACATAAGAAAATCATCATGCTTCCCCTTGGTGTTCAATGTAGTGTATGTCATTTATGACAAGTTAAGACAGTAGTGTAATTATACACATGCCCGTTATTAAATTCTGTCTTTAATATCTAAATTCAGCAGACTGCTTCATCTTATATGACAATTATATATTTTATGTCTAGATTTGCTAAAATCATACATTACATAACTATTGTATATGTTTTTTTTTTGGCTCTTGCTTAGTTATTGGAGAGACCACAAGCTGTAATGCTTATGCTTATTATTAGCTCCTTCCAAGCATGATTACACAGTGGGCATAGACTTTAAATTATGAGACTCTTCTAGTTTCTTATTTGTTATAAGTATATTTCCATCCTTACATACACGCATATCAGTACTTCAAGCACGTATGCCCATCCAGTTTTGCCTGAATACCATTCACTAGTTCATGTGGTGTGTTTCCAGGCTGTTCATAAAATATCCAAACCAATATTTGTTCTATTCCATTTTACCAGCCTGCTCCATGCAGTGGCCACTCTGCCAGTGAACCACTCAATACACCTTCCATTCCCACAGATATTTCTACAAAGGAAATCTGATGACTCTCTAGTACTTCCCGGCAAGCACAAACACACCTAGAATCAGCTATCTCCATATATGCCCAACATGTCCGAGCAAGCTCACCTCCCAGACCACTGCAAAGGCTACTGAACAAGACCAAGTGCTCTTAGTCTTTCCAAGTAACTCAGACTTCCACTCTTATGTAAGTCCTTCATGTCCTTGGGCCAAAATACATTTCAAATATAAAATTGCGCGTATTATTTATTTATTTATTTTTTTATCAAGAATCAACTTAATGAGCTAAACAAAGTGTTGGGAGACCATCAATATGTGTACATGTGGTTTAAAACAGCCTTTTTGTTACATATTATTTTTTTAAACCAAAACTTTATTGCTGAGAATCATCTTGGAGGCTCCTCAGAGCCGTTAAGCATTATTGTCACTTTGTCTCCATTACCACAGCAACTTGGGATTGTCTGTTTCTGTTACTGTGTCTGTGTACTGCATAACAGAGGCTCGTGATGCACCTGAAGCAAAGCTTCACTTAACTGCAGCTTCAAGCCTAAATTCCCTCCCTTTCAGTGAGGCAG
The DNA here is from genome assembly GCF_019279795.1 of Protopterus annectens. Classification (NCBI taxonomy): domain Eukaryota; kingdom Metazoa; phylum Chordata; order Ceratodontiformes; family Protopteridae; genus Protopterus; species Protopterus annectens. Next base: position 267,561,971 of record NC_056732.1, on the reverse strand, counting down.
CAGCCAGAAAAAGAACGGAGAGCAAACAGATCATAAAAAAAAAACTCCCAACAATCCGCCACAACAGGAGACAACACTCTCTTCTAGCCTTGCCACCTCTCCCTTAGCAGATGTATAAACAAACTACTCTCTGCCAAAACATCCCACATCCTAGTTCCATCCTCCCCCTTCCCCTGGATCCAGGCCAAAGCACCAAATGTCTCCTCCCAATACACAAGCATCAGCAAACCTCGATCACAAGCTGCAACCCACAGCTTCCCAGAGACGAAAACGGCAACACACAACAGCTGCCAGACACAGCTGCATCCACACACACACACACCATGGCAGGCTTAATCAAACAGCACTCGAAGCTATGATACCTGCCATTATTGATATTAACTATGTTTAGGCAGAATAATAATGACATTTGTACTAGCTGCCAGACATGGCTGCATCCATACATACCATATCAGGATTGACCAAATAGCACTCGAAGGTATGATAACTGCCATAACTGATATTATCTATGTTTACAAAGAATAATAATGACATTTGTACTAAGAGCTTGCTACTTTTATTTAACCAGGATATACATGACATTTCAAAATCATACTTTAACTGAAGAAGGCATTAGTCTCCATGACAGCATTTTTTTTTCAAAACACTCTACTGTTACTGCTATTATATATGATGTTAATTTGTTACAATTGAGTCTGAACTATGATGAATGGTACCTTGTTGAATTAGTTAATTAATTACTTACATTATTATAAGTAAAATCAATAAAAAATTAACAAGATAAGTATTTATTGAGTTCAAGTAGGGGAATAGAAACATCTATGTTTGTATTATATGTTGCTTTGTTTGGCTTATATATAATGTAAATAGTAAACCATCTTGACATACCTTTGTTTGTGAAGAATTATTGGACTCTGAGCATTCTAAATAAATCATTACTGTTTCTCAGTTGTTTGAAGAAACCATCCTTTTCTTTTAAGTAAAAACAGATGACAAGTGATGTACCATATCAGGTGATACTTTGAGAGATGTAGTTGTAAGAGTTATTTTTTTTTGGGGATAGCTATCTTGGAATCAGTTTTTTGTTTCTTCTCTCTAGCATCACTCCAAGGATTTGTTTCTTTATTTCTTTTAAGAGTAGGGGCCATCCATTCCATTTCTTTTGGGATAGACACTATGTTGTTTTTAATGAATATAGTAGCATCTTCTAAGTCATTAAAGGTTCTCATCTCATTGGCAAAAAGTATTTTTATCTTGGCTGGAAAGGCCAACTGTGCTTTAATGTTGTTTTATTTCAATAGTTTTATTATTGGCCAGACTTTTTTCCTTTGTTCTAGTATTCTGGAAGAATAATCATTGTCAAACCTTATCAGGCTTTGATCGTATTTTAAGGGTGATTTTTCCAAGCAGATTTTAATATTAATTTCTTGTCCTGAAATGAAAGAAATGTTATAACTATGGATGTAGGTGGAGTATTTGTTGAGTTAGAAGCAAGTTTTCTCAGTGCTCAAAGCACCCTTTCAATTCCAAACAAAAGTCCCTCTTTCAAGTCTAAAAATTCAGGAATCCAGGTTGTTAAGAATGAAATAATGTCTTCTCCGTCAGTGTTTTCAGGCAGACCAAAGATCCTTATGTTGTTTCTCCTTTCCCTGTCTTCTAAGTCATCTATTGTGTTAAGCAGCCATGTATTCTGTTTAAGTAGAAATTCTTTTTGGAATTCTTCCTCTTTGAGTCTCCCTTCAATGTCATTTAGAGAAGTGTCTATATTTGTTACTTTTGTATGGTGTTGCTGTAATAGTTCCTTAATCGCATCAGTCTGTTTTTGAGAATTTAATTTGAGGTTTTCTAAGTCATTTTTAAAGTCATCCATCTTCAAAGATAGTTCCTGTAAGGTAGATGTCATCAATTGCAGTTCTTTTTTCAAAGCAGCATCTGGATGAGAATTCCTTGAGTTGTTCATATTCAGTGACTCAATATATCTCCAAGTTACTTGACAGGAAAATGTTTGTATATCTCCACCAAAATTGATATTTATGTAGTTTAGTAGTTTATCTATAGATTTCTGATGTTTTAAACTTGAAAGTAATAAAATGTTCCTATTTTATTATACTAGTTTATGGAGCTCTCAAAATTCACTGCTCTCAGTTGGCCATCTAGGCTCCACCCCCAACATCCTTTCTTCTTTTCCTGGACAATGTATATGTGTGAAGGGGAGGACATGGAGCAGAAAAACACTGTCCATTAAAATGTCCTTGTATCATGTCTCCCAGCAGCATCTGTACACAGCTGTTGCACATCTGATGAAATACAGTCTTGCTTCCACAGAAAATTCCCAAAGAAATTTGTTATGAAAACAGACCTAAGGAAAGATCTTACATAACACATCTTTTAACTCTTGCTCTATGGTGTTTCTCACCACCCCCTTTTAACAGGTTAGCTAAGGATCTTCTGAAAGCTCTTCCCAGAGGCCACAGCCCTGCATCCAAAAGTGAGAAGGCCGAAGAGCACCATTACCACTTTAGTCCTCACCTTTGGCCTCTAAAATTTCCCTAATAGGGATCATCAAAGTATCTGACTTAATATGTGGCAATCTGAATGACAGAGACCATGTCTATCCCCAGTCCCAGGAATACCAATGCTTTGTCTGGGCCTTTGATCTTATCTTTGCTAAGGGCACCCTGCTGACATGACAGAGCTCAGAAAACCAATGCATGCTTGATTATTATAATTACTGATGTAACCAAAGCACCCTCTTCCACAGTCAAGAAGTCATGGAGATAATGGACCACTTTTTGTTTGGAGGTTCTATGTTGCCAACACCATTGAAAACCTGTGTTGTTTGTGTATTGCCGTATCAAAATAAGAAAGGCCTTCTTACCCTATGCTCAGCAACAGCCAGTCTTATTTACAGACTGACAGCAATCAAACAGCCAACTCTACATCTAGCTTACCAATCGTTGCTCAATGAATTTCTTCTGAAGAGCATCATCTAATAACATCTGTTGACCTCTGGCATCTTGCTTGATCATGCTTTCATTTATGGAAAAAAAAACTGTAGAAAGGACAGGTAGTGAACCAGACAAAACTCTCTGTCCTTTATTTTTGGAAGTAAACCATGAGCTGAAATACCTAATATTTCCAATGGAGGGAATAAGAAAAGGATCAGCTATACCCTTCCTGCTTGAACCTCATTGTATATTCTGTTAGAATACAAGCTTTACCATCCAGCGGGCTTACATTTTTTCATGTTCCCCTTCTTGGGATGGTAGCTAATATAACAGAAAATGCTTTAGTGAGGCCTAGTAGTACCTCTTATGCTGCCTGCCAATCTGAGTAATCTTTTAACATGATAGCCAAGTTCCACAGTCTAATGGTGAATGCTTACCTCTATTGTTGTTTTGAGCAATAAAATCCCTCAAGATTCCCAAAAGGAGCCTCTACCTCTTCCCAAAAAGTTAGCCCAAATGACCACTTGTCTTGGGCTTGACTCAGCAGTTACTGTCTCCACGTGTTGTTCAACCTTTGCCAAATACTTGATAGCTGATTGTCCACTACCAGAATGAGAACAAGTGTGGGTATAGTTAGCTAGACAGACATGACTATATTAAAATCCCTGCATGCCTTAGGCTTGAACGCCATCCCATCAACAACCTTAGTGTTAAAGACTATGATATCAATATGATACTCCTTCCATTTCAATATTTATTTTGACTATATTTAGCTTGGGAAACTTTTGATCATACCTCAACAATACTGACCCAACTCTGATACTCTGTGCTTCCCAAAGTGTCAAAAAATGTCAGTAATGACAAGACTTGCTGTTCCTTTTTGATGACTGCCATATAGTGAACAAAACTCACTACCTACTTGTCCCAGGTGTTTGCTCTAAATATACCGAACTGCTTCATCCCAAGAATTAAAAAGGTAGATGCTAAATCTTTATGACCAAGCTCACTAATGTCTAGATTATATTTATCTCCGTCCACATCAACTAAATCAAACACATCAATGTATTCCCTATGCCAAAAATTTTCTTTAATGGTAGTATGGATACAGGCAATACTAGTCACCCTGGCACTTTGTAGATACTGCATCATTCAAACTGCCTTTGTTCACAGTGGGACTTGCATCTCCAAAATCCATTTTGCCTACCTATTCACCTACCAATAATAATTGTGAAAATAGCAAATTAATGGGATTAGATGATTATGCCATGCCATCATTGGCACCAGCACTAGCCAACCATTGGACATTAGGGAAACCCTTCTCTATAATCAACTCAAAAAGCCTAGACTTCCCCTGTTGACTTAGTTTCTTTAAACTTCCACATATGCTCATTCACAGTCTGGCTCTATAATTTGCTTTCAAGTAAGCCATCCTGCTAGGATTTGATAACTGACTACACCTCTGTGGTCCGCTGTTCCTCTTGAGGCTCAGGTACACCTTTCTGAGACTTGTGTTTCACATTCTTTATGGCTGGCTCTCTGCCCTCTTCCATTGTGTCATTTAGATAATCCTGACTCCTCATAGACTTGCTCTGATGTGACACTTTCATCTGCTGGCCTCTGCTTGCTGCAAATTCTGGAAAGAAAGATTCAGGCTGGGAGGAAATTTCCCTTCAATGATGTCTGATGTCCTCAAACTTCACCGTGGAACACCTTTTTAAAAAAGTGGGTAAGAATTAAATATCCAAGCCTTAACAGAATTCATTACAGACATCCCCAACATACTTCTTTACTTCTTATTGTATTATTATTTTTATTATTTTTACTAGTTATTTTACACAATTTAACCTTTAACTAACTGTGAAGAAAGCATGATATTCCCCTAGTTAGGTATGCACTATAAAAAACTTCAAGCCCCTCCTTTTTTAAATTTTTTAATTATTTATAATAGTGTCCTGATAATAAATAACCAAAATAAACCCCCTAAAACAACAAAGCAAATGGTGCCTTAAGTCAACTTTATCTAAGACATTGTTTGGAGCCTGCTACCTAGTTGAATTATCTTACCTCATCCTTCTTTTCTATTTTTTTAAAGATGCAACAGACATACCAAGGGCTTACTCAATACGCCAAAGCCAAGGGGAAAACCTCAAATATTTTAATTACAATATTTACAGTAATTCAAGTTATATACTAGATTATTAATCAGTACATGATCTTCCTCTTTTTTTTTTTTGAAATATCACAAACTGTATCTCTCAACTGTCACTGATTTTCAGGGATAGCTTTGATTTTGGCTCAGAATTTCATCTGTTCCTTCAAATCCCTCCTAGAACTAGAGATTTTTGTGAGAAAATGTTGTGGATTACATATAATAAATAATGACAGTAATTAGTTTCAGAGTTCTTTCTTTTACTTCAGAAAATGCATGTTGATTCATATTCTTCTTCTCAAGTTAATGATACTAATATTTTAAAATTACCACTGATTGTAAATGATTATTCTGGATTGTTTCGGATTCTGTAAGAGGTTGAGAACTATGGCATGAACCTACAGAGGAATGTGTAACTAAAATGTCCACTCCCTGCTGGACGGAATCACTTTAGAAAAATTCAATAATGTGAACTGCTGAAATCACTTCAGAGTCTTCACTCTGAAGCTTCAGCTAAGGAAACTTGCACCCAAGTGAAAACAAAGCTCCAGCCAATGTCCAGTTCCCCATTAATACACGAATGGGTCCAACAAATGCACACTACTGGTCAAAAACAGAGAAACCCAAGTGAAAACAAAGCTCCAGCCTTGGTCCAGATCCCAATTACTAGACCAAGGAGTCTTGCATATGCACTCTCATGGTCAGCACCTCGTATGTCATTTCACTTACTTTTTCTTTTAGTTATAAAACAACTCTTTTCTATAAAAAATATCATCAGCTGAGAGCAACAAGAGGCCTGTTGAAACACAACTCCTCAGATGGGACAATGCATGAAAGTCAGCAGTCTTTGACAGTTCTGTGACCATACCTATCAACCCCTCAGTTGCTGACAAAGTCAAAACAATGGGGGAACAAAGGCTCAAAACTAGGTACAGACTTTATTGCTGGGATAAACACAGAAAGTTGTTATAATAACAGGTTTTGCATCAGCATGCATGTACAAAGTGATAAGAAGTTTCAAACTTAAATGCAAGTCATCACCACTAACTTTTATCTTCATTAAGAGAAGACCAGTTACATGAAGAAACAATCCAAACACTGTGAAATTCTGAATAGCATCTGGGTATTTGCTGTCATTAATCATTATTGTAGTTATATTATTGTTGTGATTTTGGGTTACCTGAATGTCAGAAATGTTGGCCCAATGGAAATATGGGTTAGTCAGTCACTGAAGTGGTTCACAGTTTTTTTTTGTGCAGTAAAACATATTTTTGTGTGCATAATGCAATGTGAGGTTTGGTTATTAAGGTGAAGTTCAAGTGATCAGAAAAAAAATCAACCATAGGTAAACCTTTACCACTCAAATGCAAATGTGTTACACTACTATTGCACAATAACATTCCTCAGTCAAACTATGGTGTCAAATCTATGTATTCATATATTCATGTCTGTGATTATGGTGGCATAGTACAGTTGTTGACACTTGTTTGTAGTCAAAATGTCTTACAGGTGTTGTGTACCTGCATTGGTTGTTTTTGTAAGGATGTTTATATAGTAATTACAGATTATGAGAAATCTGAATGATATTTTCAAATTAATAATCTTTTAGGGCATATGTGTTTGTGGGGTGGTAGCTTTTTTTTATACAGTATCTAGACTGGTGCTTCACTTCCCTACCCTGTAGAAATGAGAGAATTGCTTCAATAACATCATTTTAATCTACAGTGGTAGTGATTGTCATCTTTTAGCATTTTGTACCTAGACTTAATTCCATTATTAGTGGTTTAGTTACAAAAATACATGCTGTGAATGACCAATTACTATTCCTATTTTTGAGTATTAACTAGCTTTCACTGCATAGTATGATGTAACCTAACCTCTCTCCTCAACAATCTGCTACAAACACTGCCATACCTGGTAGCATAATATCATGTTACAAGTGTGTGTCTGTGTGTGTGTGTGTGTGTGTGTGTGTGTGTGTGTGTGTGTGTGTGTGCGCGGGTGGGTGTGGGTGTGTGTGTCTATGCATCAGTAAGAACAGTGTTCTTACACTAAGATACAGTCAAATGAGTAAGTTTATATAAGTAACAATAGTGTGGCAGGCACAGCTCCCCATACTGGGAGTAAACACAAGTTTTTTTGGAATTCCTTTGCGTTGTTATTGTGTATGAATATTCAAAATTTAAAGTGTTTAGCACAACTCCATGAATTTAGTGTGGTATTGCCACCTTCAGCAAGGAATAACCGGCACCTGGATCAGACTGCCTCCCTTCTTTGGATGCTTCAGTCAATGTCAGCTGCTAGGTTCTCCCTTTCCTAGCTGTCTCTTTCAGCTGTATGATCAATAATTAAGTTGTTTGGGCAGCAGTTAGGATTTTAGATGCCTATGTTATGAAGATGCTACTATTTTCTGACTTTCATAAATAAATTAATTGAATTAATGGGAATGCATTGATTAAATATGTGTGCAGGCATTTGTGTCAAGAGCTTTCATTAGGAATGATAGCACATGATAAAGCATGGCAAGTTCTGTAATGTTACATAGTTTCATAGGTAGGTACTAGGTTATCTGCCTGAAGGCATTTATAATCATAGCCAGAATGTGTTGGCTTTCACCGCCCCCTTAGATTAGTTCCCTGTGCCTCTGTCAAGCAGAGTCACTGAAGTGATCACTGGGATAAACTTTCTGTTTCTCATCCACTCGTCAAGGTTTCTTTTAAAGAGTGTTAGCGAGGAGCTCTGCCTAACGTAGATTGGGATCCTGCTCCAAAGCATGGGAAGTCTCTGGGACCAGGAATCTATCCCTCCGGCACGTCCTATTTATTGTTGTGGTGAGGTTAAGATCCCTAGAGCATGTGCCTCGAGGGGATAAGGTTTTCTTTAGGTGGAGCATGTCCATCAATTCTGGGTTGGACATGGCCTAGTATTTCAGGCAGAGATCACCTCTGAGCAGGGGGTATGCAACCAAGCACAGCTGTAGTTTCTTCAGTCGAGCTGCATAGGGCATCTGTTTGAGGCCAGTGATCCTCTTGGTGAGGTACTTCTGTGATCTTTCCAGCTGTTGCAGGTGTCGTGTAAGGTACATCCCAAATGGGGCATTGTACTCTAGGATGGGTTGGATGAGTGATAAGTAGAGGGGCACAATGACCTCTTTTGATCTGGATGCAAACCCTTTTGTGATTAGGTGGGCCACGTAGAAGGATTTTCTAACCACTTTAACAATGTGATTATCAAAGGTGAGATTACTATCTACTTGGGTCCCCAGATCCCTTATTATGTCTTCCGTATTTAGGGGACTACCACCTATGTGGTAGTTTGTGGGTACTTTGATTTCTTCCAAAGGGGATGACTATGCACTTTTTGGCATTTAGCTTGAGGCCATGATTTTGACACCAGGTATCCATCTCAGTGACACTCGTTTGGAGGATGTCTGTGTCAGCCGGAGAGTCAATTATAGCCCCTAGTTTGCAGTCGTCTGTGAACTTGGTCAGCCGTAGTCTTCCTGTGCTTGCCTGTACCTCTGAGAAGTATATGCCGAACAGGAGGGGTCCTAGGACTGAGCCCTGGGGAATGCCACTTGTAACTAGTTTAGAGTCGGACCTAGCTCCTGCAACTCTCACCATGTGGGTTCTGTCCATGAACTAGTTGGCAACCCATCTTGTGACATAGGGGTTTATGTTCAGGCTGGTGAGCTTATCTATAATACCAGAATGGGGAATGGTGTTGAAGGCCTTAGTGAGGTCTAGGTAGGCTGTGTGTACCACCTTTCCCTCATCTATAGCCTTGGTAACTGTCTCAAAGAAGCCCACCAGGTTTAGGAAAGCATGATCTTCCCTTAACAAAGCCGAACTGAGTATGGTCCAGTGTTTGGAGGTTCCCAATGTCTTTGTTAATGAGTTCCACGATGATGTGCTCCATAGCCTTGCAGACCAAGCTAGTCAGGCTTATAGGGTGTAAGTTCCTGGGGTCTGTTGTGGCTTCACCTTTGTGGAGCAGAATAAGCATTGCTGTGCGCCACTCTATGGGTACATAGCCTGTGGAGATGCTGATTGTGAACAGTTTGTTTAGGTGAGGGGTTAGTTCATCTTTGAGGTCATGTAGGATGCAGCCTGGGACACCGTCCGGTCCCATTGATGCTGTGTTTTTGGATTTGGAGAGGGCTGTTTTAAACTGAGTGTCTGTGATTTCAGAGACTCTACATTCTTCTGGTATGGTTATTGGCCCTTTTGGGGGTGAGAGGGGGGTGAAGTTTTTGCTGAACCTGTCTGCCAGGATGTTGACAATATTTGTGCCATTCTGCACTAACTCTGAGCAGATCTGAGCATTGCCACTTAGATTCTTGACATAGCTAAAGAATGCCTTGTGGTTATCTTTGGAGTCCTTGGCAATTTTTCTTTCAAAGCTCACCTTGGATGATTTTATGAGGGATCGTAGTTTCTTGCTGAAACTGATCAGGGATGTCTTCCCTTCTTGGGATTTTACTCTTTTCTGTACTAGTTTCCTCCTTCTATTGTATAGCTTGTTTATGGCAGGAGTCCACCAGACTGGTTTCCTTTTCTTGGAGGAGTGAGTCTTTGTTTTGCTTAGGATGGCATGATCCATGCATTCTTGTAGGTGCTCGTAGAATACATTAGTAAAGGATTTTGCAGCTTGGACAGCAATATCCTTCAGCATGGGGGCTTTGAAACTTTCCACCACGGTCATAGGTAATGTGAAGTTTGCTTTTGAAAAGTTTTATATGGTGGTTTTCTTGTCCGGGGGTGAGGGCGGAAAGTGGATATCCAAAGTGATTTGTTTATGGTCAGATCTAACCAGCGAGGGGTTGACCTCTGGTGTGGAACACCGGTCGCCCATATTGGTGATGACCAGGTCCAATATGTTGTCACTAAAACACTGATACCTGCATGAATAGCAAGTGCACGGCTGTACATCATAAACCAAACAGTAACAAAAAAGCCAGCACTCCAGTGTAGCCCTCCAATAAAGAGTTTATTATTCCATCATTCCAACACGAGAAAATACCCCAGTGGGGTCATACCGGTTTCGGCAAATGCCTTCTTCAGTGACCACACCACAAAAATAATGCACTAAGAACACTAATTGCACACATTCATTTATATTAAATATTAAAGCACCCTGAAGTGGATAAAATTATTAAATAATTAACATATGACAAAATATCTATATGTGACAAAAATACAGTGAAAGATATATATATATAATAATCTGTTGCAAAATAATTTAAAATTGGTCATTCAACCCAGGTGAAAATAAAGCTCCCAATTTGACTATCCACATTTTTTCTTTATTAGTTAATAACTCATGCAGTGCATGGGCATCTAGACTCTTGAACCTGAAAAGGTCAATGACCATGAAACTGAAAACCCCAGTGGGATGTTTAAGTGTATGTTTATATAAAGAACTCAAAACATTTTTGTTTCTGATATCACATAAATGTTCCCGACCCTTAATTTGAAGGGTCGGGAAGTCTGACCCACATAAAATGCCCGACAGCTGCATTGGGCTAAATAAATAACCCATCTGGTACTGCAATTGGCAAAAAAAGAAACATTATAAACTTGTGGGGAATTATGACTAGTGAAACTGTTCGACTTTAGCACCCTCAGGCAATATGAACACTGCCCACATGGATGACAACCTACCAAAAGTTTCCCAGTAATTATTTAGACAGGGGGGATTGGAAGGATAATTGTGCACCCTTTTATAATGACTAAATAACGATCCCAATGACTGCCCTTTACAAAAAGAATAAGAACACCAATCTCTGATGTAATTATTCAATATATTAGCTTACTGTAATAAATACCAATGTCTCTGAATAATATTCATGAAGCTCCTAGTGTTCCTGCCATAGGCAGTAATTAATCTAAGCTCCTGAGATTGATCTTTTGGTTTAGAATGATATGATAGCAAATATGTCCTATCTTGTTGATTAGCTAACCGGCTGGCCCTAGTGATGTCACCTGCTTGATATCCCCTACTCTTGAATCTGGCTGTTAGCTCCTGTCGATGGTGGGCATACATGGAGGAATCAGAACAAATTCTCCTAATACGAAGAAATTGCGATTTGGGGATATTCCTGATGACATGTTGTGGGTGGAAGCTCGTGGCATGAAGTAGGGTGTTGAACTGAGGAAACTTTCTAAATACCTCACTTTCCAAAGTGTCTGACTCAGTTCTCTTAATTAGCAAATCCAGGAAAGTGATTTTGGATCTATCAAAAGTTAACTTAAATTCAACACCCCACTTGTTGGAATTCAAATATTCCATAAATTCAAATAAAAATGCCTCATCCGCTTTCCACACCAACCAACAGTCATCAAGATATCTCTGCCAAATGTCTAATTCATTCATAAAAATATTATGATTACTATCATAAATAAATTGTTCCTCCACGTAAGCCATAAACAGGTCCGCATATATATGGACAAAAGAAGCCCCCATAGCAGTACCTTGAACCTGCCAGAAACATCTGTCTTTGAAATAAAAGACATGATGGGTAAGCACCATTTCAGCCATACAAAGCAGAAGGGTATTAAATCCTGGTCTGTTCATATTCGCCCGATCAAGCCAATATTGTAAAGCAGTGAGTCCTGCCCAATGGGGGATACTAGTATATAAAGAGGTGACATCCAGAGTACATAATAGCCAGCCCAGTTCTAGTTGCATATCAGATATAATGGCAAAGACCTGTGTGGTATCTTCTATCCTAGACCATATCAGAGGCAACAAAGGTTTAAGATGTTGTGTAAGAAACTCTGACAAGGGCTCAGTCAACGAGCCTCTGCCAGAGACAATTGGTCGACCAGGCAGTCTTTTGAGATCTTTATGAATCTTAGGCAACAAATAGATATATTGTCTTGGGTGACTGACCTTTAGATGATAGCGTGTATCATGAGTAATAATACCCTCCTCTTCCACTAGATCCAAAAATTGGTCAATATCATGTTTAAACTTACTGGTTGGATCAGTGGGCATAGCCATATAGTGAAGTTTGTTAGATAGTTGTCGCTCTGCCTCTGCCTCATAATCCACCCAGTTCTGAACCACCACAGCCCCACCCTTGTCTGCCAGCAAAAATGACAATATCATGATTGTTAATGAGATGTTCAACATGCAACCTTTTTTGTTGATTAAGATTGTCTTTGATATTGTTATACTTACTTAGATTCATAGGTTCATAGGTAGGCACTAGGCTATTGGCCCAAGGGCCTACGTAAGCCTAGCCAGCAAGGTTCCATAGCTTACACCACCCAAGAAAGTTATTCAAATGTAAATATTTAAGAACCTCATTTTGAAAGGACTGTACAATGGGTGACATTGGTGGTTTGAACTGTGAAGGTCTAAATCAAAAAGATCTGAGGTCAGATTGATCTACTTTATCCCCTTTCAGATCATGAAAAAATAATCTTAGATTAAGGGTATGGCAAAAACTGACAACATCATTTGCAAAATGATGCTCTGGAACCCAAAAGCCTGGCACAAAACCCAACCTTTATTTAACACCTGAAGTTGTTGTTCATTGAGTATAGCAGAAGATATGCACATTATTCACTTCAGCATTCAAATTTTGGTCATGTTCTGAATAATCACCCCAAGATCCAACACATCTTTTATGTCCCGTCCCCTCCATCTCTGGGATCTGTGCCTAAAGGGATCCCTCCCGTCAAACTGTGCCCTGAATTGTTCTGCTTAGGAACTGGTGAAGTTCTGGTGTGACCATCCTCCCAATCCGTGTTTGATGATGATTCATCCCCAGAGGTTGCAGACTCCCTACCTCTTTTCTTAAGTATAGACCTAGGTCGAAAGACCCTGGGCTTTCTAGGAGTTTGATCAGATGTAACAAATTTAACCCTGGGATGCACCTCAAAAGGTTTGCCACTATCATAATCTCCTACATCGCGAGTAAACTTTTTTATTTTCCTTTCCTTTAATCCAGATTCCAATTCCAACAGATCCTTATTAAGTTGTTCAATACAAATATTATAACATGGAAGTGATGAAAAATCCTCAAATCCCTTACTTAAACTTAGAACCTCACTTGTTTGTTCCTCCACCTTCCTCTCATAATGGCTGGTCAATATATTTACAAAATTCATGGAGGCCTGTTGTTGTGCCTCCGACCAGCAACCATAGGCTGCAACCTTATTCTTAATCCCCTAGGGGCAATCTTCCTCTGTTGGTATGCCCAAAATAACCTAAGATGCCAGACATTCTTCCTTACTATAATAAGATTTTTAGTTAACTTAGTAAAGGCTAATTTGCAATCCTGAGTATGGTCCTGAGAACCAGAACCATTATTGACATTACCTGACCCCAGGCCAAAGATACCCAAATCCCTAGAATCAGATGAAAGACCTTTGATAATGGTTGCCAAATCCATCACCAACTAAAAATCCCACAATATTTAATAATAAAAAACCCAAAAAATCCAAAATCAAAATGAATCCACTGTCCCTGTTAGTCAAATGAAAATACTATTTTCATGAACCATCTTGCACAACTGACACCACAAATGATCCAAAATCAATATATTGATAATTATACTTCTCTTAACCAACTATGAAACCTGTAAGTGGCCAACATGGGCACAATAATAGCCAATAAACTGCACCCCAAACAAAGGTGCCCAGTTGATCAGTGTCTCTAGTAATATAGAAGTTAACCCTTCACAATAACATTTCTGATGTTTCCAATACTTTCAGACACTTCAATGAGCCAACTGGCTAAACCTGTTCCTGCTATGTAACCCAAATGGCCAAAGGCAGGCTCTCAAATGCTAACTGAAACAGTGGATGAACCCCAAATAAATATACATTTCCTGATCGATGGTGTAATGGCAACAAAAATCAATAGATAAATAAACCATACAAATATAAATTTGGGTCTGAAATCCAACACCCCACTCAGAAACTAATAATAATAATAATGTTGTTCCTGTCCATATACATAAGAACAATGAAAATGGTTATCAAACAAAACTATAAATGCATATACCCTATATATATATATATATATATATTGCATCAGGGAATACATGAGTTCAAGACAAACAACTTATTAACAACATTAACATGTTCTTATTGGATGTAAATGAACATTAATGATCAACATATAAAACAAGGAAGTACCAACCCATATAATAACCCCAACCTACACTTTAAATTCACAGCAACAAGTCCCCAAGATATGAGATAACACATACCATATCCCTGATGGGAATAATTAAAGACTGAGAAACACGCCAGAATTATACATTAGACAAAAACAGTCCTGAATATGTTCAATGTTGGATCCACAAATCAAACTATTGAAACTCGCAAGGTCTATCCATCAAGCTCGATCATACAAAAAGCCATAAGGATTGATGAGCACATGTACAGTACCTTCTACGATGTATACACCAAAGCTTTGTAAGGTTGGGAAAATCACACCAGCATCTGGATGAAAAGTTTATTGAAACGCACAGTCCCGATCCAAATATAATCCAGAATGTATCAGAAATCAAATACAATATCCAAAAAAAGTTAGTTTGAGGAGGCAATCCTTGGCCCTGAGAATAAGGCTCCATAAAAAAACATTGGTCTAAGTTGGTGAATCCCTTAAATCAAGTAGAAAACCAGTTCCGCTATTCACAATTCGCCACAGAAAACAAAAATATGATGTCTCAAACATATAATGATTTTTAATGTTCAAATATAGTAATTTTAAAAGTTTTTGTTTGGAACAATTCTAATCCCAAAAGATGATGATGCAATACCTGCTGGGCTACTCATGACAAAAATAAAAAAAAATGCTTACCTTCACTGGGCGGATGACTACAGCGTCAAGGCCTGAAGTCCAACGAAAAATATAAATGTACCCAATATTGTTGTTTCCAATTTTTCATTGTACAATGTCAGAAATAAATCCATACAAAAACGCTGGACACATAAACCTCCCAACGGAGGATGGCCACACCTGAAACGCCACCAGCAAGAAACGAAAGATACCAACAAAACTCTGATACCTGCACGAATAGCAAGTGCACGGCTGTACCTCATAAACCAAACAGCAACAAAAAGCCAGCACTCCAGTGTAGCCTTCCAACAAAGAGTTTATTATTCCATCATTCCTCCACAAGAAAATACCCCAGTGGGATCATACCGGTTTCGGCAAATGCTTTCTTCAGTAACCACAAAAATAATGCATTAAGAATGCTAATTGCACACATTCATTTATACTAAATATTACAGTAGGGTATTTTCTAAATAATAATAATAAACTCTTTGGTGGAAGGCTACACTGGAGTCGTGGCTAATTTTGTTACTGTTTCCAGTATGTTATCACCTCTGGTGGGAGTGTTGACCAGTTAAACCAGGGCATTTTAGTTTATAAATTCTAGGAAATGTTGGGCAAGGGAGTTAGTACTTGAGTAGTTCTCCCAGTTAATGTTTGGGTAATTGAAATTACCCAATATTAGGGTGTTTGGTAGGACCTTTATGTTTCCCGAAACACGGAATAGGGGTCCTGTGACATAGTGGGTGATCTGTAGCAAGCTACAGTTTGAATTGCAGTTTTGCCCGTTGTTAGTTGCACATGGATGATCTCTGAAGCATTGTGCTGTGCCACTAAACTGGAAGTGTGGGTATCCTTGCTGAATATGGATATGCCCCTGCCTTTTGTATTTCGGTTTGGGTTCTGTGGCTGAAATGTATGGTATGAATTGTAACCTGGTAGTGCTGGGGTGCTCTCTGGAGCCTTAAACCAGGTTTCTGTTACTGCACATATATCGATTTTCTCCATATTAAGGAGTGCCTCGAGTGCGTGCATTTTGAGGTTTAGACTTCTGGCATTGAGTAGCACAACCCTCAGTTTTTTGTTACTTGTGATATTTAATGGGAGTGGCAAGAGCCTTGGCCAGTATTCGAAAGCCTAAGGGTGACAGGTGCAAGCCGTCTCTATAGAAGCATTGTGGCTTGTCGAGCATGTCACCCCAGGCAGACATACACTGGATCCCCTTTGAATAACATCAGAAACTTAGCCAATTGTTGAAATCGAGAATTCTTTCTTTATACCGTGGTATCATTCTTGGTGAGGGCAGGATGCTACTCAGGGTCAGGGTCATACAGGCCTGGGTTACGTGATCAGAGAGCTCTTCCATATCTATTTTCATGTAGACCAGGGGGGCATGGCACAGATCATTCACACCAACATGGACAATGACAGAGTCATATTTGTACTTGTTCTGAAGTGACCTAAGTGCTTGTGTTATGTGGTGGATCCTGGCACCCAACAGGCAGCTAACAGTAACCTTCGCTTTATTCAGCCTAGTGAGTGGGACGTCAGTGTGCCTGACTATAGAGTCATCTATTACTAGCATGTTGGGTACGTTATTTTGCCTTAAGGGCTGTGATTGCATGGCACACTGGTTTTGTGAAGTATGTGTTTCATAGTTTGTGTTGGGGGGTGGAGGTTGCTTGGATGTTTGCTTTGGAGGTCTCTTTTGGTTTTGCAGATTTTTATTTAGAGCCTCTGTGTATGTTTTCATGTATTTATGTGTGTTTTTTGCCAGTGCTGCTTTAATGGGTCTATGTGAGACTGGTGGTGTGATGCAAGTGTTTCCCTTCTCCTCTTGACTGTCTGATCCAGTCTTGGGTTGAGAGAGCTTAGCCTCCAGTTTGTCTGTATAAATGCACCTCTCGCATGTATTAGTGTTTGGTGGTAGGAGGAGGGGGTTGTCTGTGTACATGCGGCAGTTGTAACATCGCCTCAAAATGCCCAGATTCACCAATTGGACTGGAGAGTACACCTGAAACTGCCCTTTGGACATGCCTGGATAGGTACAGTGAACTGTTTTACTGGATGGCTGGTAATGTCGACTAGAGGGCCTTGTCCTTCTGTACAGTGCAGGAGGGTCTAGTGCTAGGGTTTATAAGTGCTTGCTGTAAGTTTTGAGCATGTGCCGGGCTGAGAAATGAATGGCTTGAGTGCTTAAGTTGAAAGTTTGTCTAGTTCCAAGGGAAAAATTGAAGAGGAGACTTTGTGGAGCCGGGAATAGTTTTATCCTAGCTAACCGGCACTGCCCGGCATGCAAAAACGGGCAAATATGGTATTTATAGCAGGGAAATGAAAGGGATAGAAATTAGCTCAAAATGGCCAATAAACTACTAATTTCTGGTCTGAAACCACTCCTCCAGGGACAGATAGGCTGCTCAAAGCTCCCCTCTCTCACAGGTGAACAGTGAACTACCTTCAATGCAAGTAAGGTATGGGCAAACACAGAGATTTGTAACACAGCCCTGAATTCAGCACTAACCTGAAAAGTGGACTATACTAGCTTAGAAAGGTGGGAAACAAGTATATATATATATATATATATATATTTATATATCTATATATATATATATATATATATATATATATATATATATATATATATATATATATATATATTAATAAATGTATTAAACACAATGCTCACTAAATACATAAATAAATAAATACTTCTCTAGAACAGGAATATGACAGAGCTGAAGCCTATCCCAGCATTCACTAAAGGCTTAAGAAACCTATGCTAGGCAAGGTGGTAATCATTACAGGATATTCACACATTCATTCAAACAAATCTTGCAGACAAATAAGCAATTTGGAAAACCGACGGTTCACTTTCAGCAACTCCTGATATATATATGTAAATATATATATATATATATATATATATATATATATATATATATATATATATATATATATATATATATATA
This sequence comes from Protopterus annectens, assembly GCF_019279795.1. NCBI lineage: Eukaryota > Metazoa > Chordata > Ceratodontiformes > Protopteridae > Protopterus > Protopterus annectens. The sequence goes on along the minus strand of NC_056732.1, from coordinate 267,544,107 downwards.
TATATATATATATATATATATATATACCATTTCTCTTGTACAAGTGTTGAATCCCTTAGGTTTATCAGTAACACATTTTAATGATAGAGAATTTAGATTTGCTGGTTGGCTGTAGCTCTAACAATATCTATATAAAACAGTTAGGCACCACTCCAGCATCAAAGATCCTTTATGAGACACAGGACTCACAAGTTATGGTATTGTTTTAGCACAAGAAGGTATAACAATAAATGCAGAATGTATTAATATAGAAGGATTAACTTGTTAACAACAAATGTTCAGACATTGGCTTGCTTTAATGTTGTTTTCTAAGTGCAGATGTTACAAAAAACTGTGATCAGAATGGAGATTACTTGTTTCTTGGTGTGAGATGAATTTCAGCATTTTACTTTTACAGCTCATACATTGACATGTTGATTTGAGTGTCTTTAGGAGTTACACAGTTATGCAAAAGGTGAATAAATTGACAGTGGCATATTAAGCCCTCAGAAGGTTTTCATTAACCTTGAACTTAACACCTCTTTATTGGGTCTGTTCGCAGAAAGAAAGGAGATAGCCTAACCTCAGAATGCAGCTTGCTGCCTATGCTATGAGCACTGAATCACTGTATACCATGTCATGCTTTGATTTCTTCTTTTGTTTCAAAAAACTAAATATTTTGTCATGCATGATTCAATCATGAATACTCTGCAGATGGCCAAGGAGTTGAAAGGGCTTGTACCCCTGCAAAAAGCTTTTACTTTTATACCCTTTTTATTTCAGGCATTGTTTTTGACATTTCTGATGCTCAGAGTTGCCTACTTCAGTGATTCATATCAGAACCTTCAACTGCAAAACATATGAGAGTGGAGTGGTGTGAAACATGCCAATCTACAATTAACATGACACGGACAACCTCTCATTTTGCCATTCCAGAGCCCCTCTGTTCTGAAATGAAAAGGATTATGTTATTTCAGAGAGGTAGAACTCACTTTTATTCATAATTAACTGTCATCAATCAGTGATCATGCATTGTGGCACATTGATAAAATGATACTTATTATGACATTTGAACATTTCATGGATATGAACACAGTGAGCAAAAGGCACACAACTTATGTGGCACTATACATTTAAACTGGGTAAGAATATTTCAGATCAATTTTTACACATATTTCAAGATGTATAAAGAATAGAAACATAATGTGTATTACTATTTTGTTCATATATATATATATATATATATATATATATATATATATATATAAATATATGTTAAAAAAAAATATATATATGTATATATATATATATATATATATATATATATATATATATATATATATATATATATATACATATACACACACACACACACACACACACACACACACACACGGTTCCCCAACATTTTGTCGAATGAAGTTCCTTTGACAAATGGAGGGAGTATGATTTAATAAATGACAGTATGAATAGCAAGTGGTGGAAGTGCCGGTGTGTAATGTTGAGGCAAGTAAATAGAGTTGAAAGTATTTGTGTGTGTGTGTGTGTGTGTGTGTGTGTGTGTGTGTGTGTGTGTGTGTGTGTGTGTGTGTGTGTGTGTGAGTGTGTGTGTATATACAGCAACATATCATGGTCAAATGGGGCCCTAGGCAAGGTAATGGATCGCAGTCCTCCACACATGGCATCTTACCCAAACTCAACTCCCTTGCAGCCAATCCAGTGTCCCATTACTTGGCTATTTCTCCCTATAAACACTGTTCAAATCTCTCAGTGTGGATGCTGTTTTCTCCTTTACTTCTACAATAATTACAGATATTTTAATTTAATTTAAAACTTTTATTTCAAGTTTTATAGAACAAACACTGATAACCATTTGCTAAACAAACAATACAGTTTTACAATGAAAACAGACTTAGCAGTGAACTTCTCTGCCCTTGAAACTCACATACATTCAAAACAGCATTGAAACCCACATTCAAAGAAAATGCATCTTGCCAGTGGTGTATAAAGTTTACCTCTGGGTTGTTTTCAAACCATAGGCTCTTTTCACACATTTTTAGGAATATGCATGCATTCATTTGGTCTTTGACTCACATTCTTTATTGTATTAAAGTATATTCCTTTTATAATACAGCACCATTTGTTTGAGTATGTTTTGAAATTATAGTTTTGAACATTTTTCCAGTAAGCAATAACACAAAGCATTTGAACCAATAATGACAAAACTGCCAGTTTCAGAGCATTTCAACGGCCACTCAAACTTCTGTCATTACAATCCATTAAATCAATCAATATGCACAATCTCTGCAGGAGTAAAAGTCATCTGAATATTTCCACATTAATGAGATCTGTAACTAATGCTAGCAAACAGCTTTATATTTCAGTGTTTCATCAGCATCTGCTGCCCTTGAAGAATAAATTGCCTATGTTACATTAAAAAAAAAAAATTGGTAAGATGATAATATTGCAATGGAGAATGTATTGCAAACTGACAACAGGTTCGTAGTTACTAGGCATTGTATCCAAAGGAGGACATAATCAGGACTGCACCAACTCCTCTACCCTCCTTAAACTACAACACAGTATCAGCAATCCTTCTACATGTTGCGAGAGTAGAAGCTACAGCTTTTTGCATCAAAAGCAAGTATGCTACCTGTTGTGCTATTAACACTGTTTTTAAATTCTATAGCATAATAGTGATAGCCATTTGGTAAACAAAACAATTGCACATTGTAAACAGACTTAGCATGAGCAGCAGTAAATGTCTCTTCACATGTTTTAAACTATTCCTGGCTCCACAAAGTCTGCTCTTCAATTTTTCCCTTAGAACTAGTCATACTCCCAAAATAAGCACTCAGCCTTCATTCTACAGCCCATCACTTGCTCAAATTTCTCAGTAAACACTAACAACCTTTAGCACTACACCTCCTAATACTATCCAGAAGTACAAGGCTCTCTATTTGTCTATTCCGGACAATCAATAAGTCAGTTCTTTAAACCATCCAGGCATGTCCAAAGCACAGTTTCAGGTATACTCTCCAGTCCAGCTGGTGAATCTGTGAATCTTGAGGCAATGTTACAATTGCCTTATGTACACAGACAACCCTCTCCTCCTTCCAACAAACTCAAATATATGTGAGAGATGCAACTATACAGCCAAACTGGAGGCCGAGCTGTCTCAACCCAAGACTGGCACAGTCAGTCAGGGGGAGAAGGAAACCACTCGCACCACACAACCAGTCTCACATAGACCAATCGCACCAGCAAACAAGACACATAGACTCACAAAAACATACTCGAAGGCTCTAAATAAAAATCTGCCAAAGCAATAAAGACCTCCAAAGCAGACATCCAAGCAACCGCTACCCCACAACAACTTTCACGTATCACATACTTCACAAAGTCAGTGTGCCACGCAGTCTCAGCCCCTAATGCTAAATAACACACCTAATAAACTAGTAATTGGAGACTCTATTGTCAGGCACACTGACGTCCCACTCACCAGACTGAACAAGGAGAAGGTCACTGTAAGCTGCCTGTCGGGTGTCAGGATCCGCCACATAACACAAGCACTCAGGTCACTCCACAGCAGGTACAAATATGACTCTGTCATTGTCCATGTTGGTGTGAATGACCTGAGATGTACTTCCCTGGACTACATGAAAAGAGACACAGAGGAGCTCTCTGATCATGTAGCCCAGGCCGGTATGACCCTGACTTTGAGTAGCATCTTGCCCTCACCAAGAATGATGCCACTGTATAAAGACAAAATGATCAATATTAGCAATTGACTAAGCTATTGGTGTCATTCAAAGGGGATCCAGTGTCTGTCAGCGTGGGATGACATGCTTGACAAGCCACGTTGCTTCGCCAGGGACGGCTTGCACCTGTCACCCTTAGGCTTTCGAATACTGGCTCAGGCTCTTGCCACCCCCATAGTGCCTTTTTAGGCAAGGCTCAAAAGACAAACCCACCTCCATAGACAATACCAGAAACAAAAAACTAATGGTAATGCTACTCAATGCCAGAAGTCTAAACCTCAAGATGCATGCAGTCGAGGCACTCCAAAGTATGGAGAAAATTGATATCTGTGCAGTAACAAACACCTGGTTCAAGGCCCCAAGAGCACCCCAGCACTACCAGGATTCAACTCATACCATTCTTTTCGGCCCCAGAACTCAGACTGAAATACTAAAGGCGGGGGAGCATCCATTTTCAGTCAAAAAATCCTCCTGCACGAAGAAAAGTTGCACGGCAACTAAAGCAAAAGCATCCACACAGCCAAAATGAAGCCAGCAACCAAGATGGATCCGATAAAAAATCTTTAATGTTGAATAAACATCAAAAAAGCTCAGACCGGTTTCGGCTGGCAAAAAAGCACAGCCTTTTCAGTGACAAAAAACACAGAGTCAATTAATTCAACTTAAATAGTGTTTAAACATATCCCATTGGTTCAGTTAAAAATGTTCATTTAATCCAGGTGAATAAAGAGCACCTAGTTTAGTAATCCATTTATTTTCCTTTGTATCTAACATTGAGTGCCATCCTGTTTTATTAAATTTGATACCCTTAACCAAATCAATCACCATAAAAGAAAAATTAGCAGTGTGATGTTTTAAAGTGTGTTTGTACAATGCATTATTTATTTTCTTATTTTTAATATTGCTCATATGTTCAGATATCCGTAGTCTTAAAGGACGAGATGTTTGACCAACATACAAGGAGCCACAAATACATGTTGCCAAATAAATGATCCATTCACTGCTACAATTTGCAAAGAATGAAATATCATAGACCTTTGAGCAATTCCTGCTAGTAAATTCCTTAGATTTGACAATTTTGCCACAATTACTACAATGACCACAGGGAAAACACCCCACCAAAGGTTCCCCAGTAATAGTTGTTTGTGAAAATTGTGCAATACTAGCATGATGTGTATGTTTATAATGATTAAAACATGAGGCTAAATTCTTACCCTTGCAAAATGAGAATAAACATTTGTCCGGTAATACATCTGATAATTCCGGTAAACTTAACAAAATGTTCCAATTTCTCTGTACACTATTCATGAGTACATCTAAATTCCTAGCATATGTTGTTAAAAACCTGACTGGCTGTGTGGTCCTCTGATCCCTAAGTTTATAAGTTAACAGTTCCTGCCTGGATAAAGTATTGGCCCAATTGCTGGCCCGCAAAACATGTCCCATAGAATATCCCCTTACACGAAATCTGTTGATTAAATCACATCTATCTTCTTGGAAAGTATCCTCCTGAGAACATATACGCCTCAAATGTATAAACTGTGATTTAGGTATGTTTTTGGCAATGTGTGGAGGATGAAAGCCGGATGCGTGAAGGACTGTGTTGTATTCAGGATATTTCCTGAAAACCTGTGTACTCAGAGTATCATCTGGTTGTCTTGTTATTAACACATCCAGAAAAGTTATTGTGTCAACATGATAATTGACAGTAAACTGTAAGCCCCATATATTATCATTTAAATATGAGACAAATTCAGTTAAATAATCAACATCAGCCCTCCACACCATCCAGCAATCATCCAAATACCGCCTCCAGATATCAATTTCTGGAAGGTAAATATTATGGCTACTATTATAGATAATATGTTCTTCTATATAAGCCATAAACAGGTCGGCATAAATAGGAGCAAATGATGCTCCCATAGCTGTTCCTTTGATTTGCCAAAAACAAATGTCCTGATAGAAAAAAACATTATTGGTAAGGACATGCTCTGCGAGACCCACAAGAAAGGAATTGAAATCTTGTTCATATTGATGGGCTATATTAAGCCAGTGAGTTAACGCTTCCAGCCCAACCTGATGCGGAATATTCGTATACAGGGAACTAACATCAAGTGTACACATCAGCCAACCAGGTTCCAATTGTGCATCAGATATAATGTGTAAAAATTCAGTCGTGTCTTGCAAGCGAACAAATGACAACAAAGGCTTAAGATGTCTAGTCAAAAACAAGGATAATGGTTCTGTAAGACAACCTCGACCAGAAACAATGGGCCTACCTGGGGGATGAACAGGATCTTTATGAATTTTAGGAAGAAAATAAATATATTGATTAATAGGATCCTGAATAGTAAGTTGTTGTAATGTAGAAGTGGTTATGAGGCCAGTATCTCTAGCACTAATAAGAAACTCATCAATCTGTTTCTTAAACCTATGCGTAGAATTTAAACACATTTCAGCATAGTACCGTTTGTCAGAAATTTGTCTCCTGGCCTCCTTGTCATAATCCGACCAGTTCATAACCACGACTGCCCCACCTTTATCTGCTGAAATAATAACCAAATCCTTGTTTTGTTGTAATTCAACAATAGCCTGTTTTTCACTAGATGACAAATTATTGGGTTTAAAACGAATATCAGAACTGTCAAAATGTAGATCTTTGAGAATCATATTCTGAAACAAATGTACAATGGGGTGCATCGGAGGAAGATATTTAGATTTATGATAAATAAATTTATTATGATCATAAGATGCATCCCCATCTCCAAACTGTAATTTCAAATTAAGAATTCTACAAAATGACAAGACATCCTGGACCAATTGGTCCTCAGAAATGACAAACCCAGGGAAAAAAGTTATGCCTTTATTCAAAATAGCCACTTGTGATGAAGACAAAACACAATCAGACAGATTTAGAACATTTGAATTCACATTGCTTATTTCTGTATTACCATTTCTAACAGACTCTGAATATTCTCGATTCTTTTTGTGTTTTCTGCCTCCACGTTTGTATTGCCCCCTAAAGGGACAAAGCCTTGGGCTCTTTTGGGGTTTGGTGAATCCGATGCTGGCTGTATATCACTATCTGTATATGATGAAGGATCATCAGTAGATGATCCATTTGTTATAGATTTGTTACGTAATATGGATCTAGGTCTCTTTCTTCTTGGTGTTTTAACCGGATGAGGGTTAAACCGAACATGTTTGGAAGGAAAACTGGAAGGGTTAGCTCCATGATAATCTTTTAGATTAAATTTTTTAATTTTTCTAGATTTTAACTGTTCTTCAAGGTTGGTGAGATCATTGGCCACCTTATTAAGATATTTCTTGAAGAATATTTCACCCTCAAATTTTTGTACATCATTGCACAAGTCTGTTACAGTGTTAATTTCAGAATCAATAATTCTGTCATGATATTTATCCAAAGCTTCAACAAATGACATAGTAGCATGCTGTTGTATATTGGACCATTGGTTATTGAGCTCCTCATCTGGATGCCCCACATGTGGTTGAATTCGAATTCTGAGACCCCTTGGTGTAATTCCTTTTGCAATATAAGCTTTGAAAAGTTTGGAATGCCAAACACTAGATCTTAACAATTTTAAATGCTTATAAAGATTATCAAAGGCCAAACTACATGATGGCTCAGATCCCAAGGGGTCATTAGAAGAGTTGCTAATATAACCTTCACAAAGACCAAATGCACTCAAATCTGCCCTATCAGCAGAAAGCCCTGAAACCAAATTGAAAAGGTCCATAGTATAAGTCTCTTTAGAACAGTTTATACCTGAATTTGGTATTTTGCACAGCGCCCCCTTGTATTTTACATTTGGGTGGGATAAGTGTTTCTTAACATAACATAATTTTTGGTGTATGTTTCTATTTACCAACATATGGGTTATATTTTATTTATTTATGATAATATTCCATCCAGTGGATGGTAGTATATATCATCTTTTAAATTTTATTAACATGTTTGGTCTCAATATTTGTGAAGATTAAAGCTTTGCAATTTGTAGTGAGTGGTTAGGGTTGGCCCCCTGATTTTCTGAGTATGATCTAATTGAAATTTCACTATTATTTTTGGTGAGATCATTTGCAACCAATATATATATATATATATATATATATACATATATATATATATACAAATATATTTTTTGCAATATTGCCCAAGTCTTTTTGCAGTGTTATTATATACTTGTTATTTCTTATTTTACATGTCATTAAGCATATATTGTTTTTGACCATTGGTATTTGGCTATATTTGTCTCTGGGAACGTAGCAATACAAGACAGGTGATATTCGCCTGTCCTTTAGAGCTATTATTGTTCCCTTCATATTGACATGGCTATTTTATGTGAAGCCATTATTGTCATCTCTATTAACAGGTAAAATGGACCTTTTCAATTTGGTTTCAGGGCTTTCTGCTGATAGGGCAGATTTGAGTGCATTTGGTCTTTGTGCAGGTTCTATTAGCAACTCTTCTAATGACCCCTTGGGATCTGAGCCATCATGTAGTTTGGCCTTTGATAATCTTTATAAGCATTTAAAATTGTTAAGATCTAGTGTTTGGCATTCCAAACTTTTCAAAGCTTATATTGCAAAAGGAATTACACCAAGGGGTCTCAGAATTCGAATTCAACCAAATGTGGGGCATCCAGATGAGGAGCTCAATAACCAATGGTCCAATATACAACAGCATGCTACTATGTCATTTGTTGAAGCTTTGGATAAATATCATGACAGAATTATTGATTCTGAAATTAACACTGTAACAGACTTGTGCAATGATGTACAAAATTTTGAGGGTGAAATATTCTTCAAGAAATATCTTAATAAGGTGGCCAATGATCTCACCAACCATGAAGAACAGTTAAAATCTAGAAAAATTTAAAAAATTAAGCGGGATCTAAATGATTATCAGGGAGCTAACCCTTTCAGTTTTCCTTCCAAACATGTTTGGTTTAACCCTCATCCGGTTAAAACACCAAGAAGAAAGAGACCTAGATCCATATTACGTAACAAATCTATAACAAATGGATCATCTACTGATGATCCTTCATCATATACAGATAGTGATATACAGCCAGCATCGGATTCACTAAACCCCAAAAGAGCCCAAGGCTTTGTCCCTTTAGGGGGAAATACAAACGTGGAGGCAGAAAACACAAAAAGAATCGAGAATATTCAGAGTCTGTTAGAAATGGTAATACAGAAATAAGCAATGTGAATTCAAATGTTCTAACTCTGTCTGATTGTGCTTTGTCTTCATCACAAGTGGCTATTTTGAATAAAGGCTTAACTTTTATCCCTGGGTTTGTCATTTCTGAGGACCAATTGGTCCAGGATGTCTTGTCATTTTGTAGAATTCTTAATTTGAAATTACAGTTTGGAGATGGGGATGCATCTTATGATCATAATAAATTTATTTATCATAAATCTAAATATCTTCCTCCGATGCACCCCATTGTACATTTGTTTCAGAATATGATTCTCAAAGATCTACATTTTGACAGTTCTGATATTCGTTTTAAACCCAATAATTTGTCATCTAGTGAAAAACAGGCTATTGTTGAATTACAACAAAACAAGGATTTGGTTATTATTTCAGCAGATAAAGGTGGGGCAGTCGTGGTTATGAACTGGTCAGATTATGACAAGGAGGCCAGGAGACAACTTTCTGACAAACGGTACTATGCTGAAATGTGTTTAAATCCTACGCATAGGTTTAAGAAACAGATTGATGAGTTTCTTATTAGTGCTAGAGATACTGGCCTCATAACCACTTCTACATTACAACAACTTACTATTCAGGATCCTATTAATCAATATATTTATTTTCTTCCTAAGATTCATAAAGATCCTGTTCATCCCCCAGGTAGGCCCATTGTTTCTGGTCGAGGTTATCTTACAGAACCATTATCCTTGTTTTTGACTAGACATCTTAAGCCTTTGTTGTCATTTGTCTGCTCGCAAGACACGACTGAATTTTTCACATTATATCTGATGCACAATTGGAACCTGGTTGGCTGATGTGTACACTTGATGTTAATTCCCTGTATACGAATATTCCGCATCAGGTTGGGCTGGAAGCGTTAACTCACTGGCTTAATATAGCCCATCTATATGAACAAGATTTCAATTCCTTTCTTGTGGGTCTCGCAGAGCATGTCCTTACCAATAATGTTTTTTTCTATCAGGACATTTGTTTTTGGCAAATCAAAGGAACAGCTATGGGAGCATCATTTGCTCCTATTTATGCCGACCTGTTTATGGCTTATATAGAAGAACATATTATCTATAATAGTAGCCATAATATTTACCTTCCAGAAATTGATATCTGGAGGTGGTATTTGGATGATTGCTGGATGGTGTGGAGGGCTGATGTTGATTATTTAACTGAATTTGTCTCATATTTAAATGATAATATATGGGGCTTACAGTTTACTGTCAATTATCATGTTGACACAATAACTTTTCTGGATGTGTTAATAACAAGACAACCAGATGATACTCTGAGTACACAGGTTTTCAGGAAATATCCTGAATACAGCACAGTCCTTCACCCATCCAGCTTTCATCCTCCACACATTGCCAAAAACATACCTAAATCACAGTTTATACATTTAAGGCGTATATGTCCTCAGGAGGATACTTTCCAAGAAGATAGATGTGATTTAATCAACAGATTTAGTGTAAGGGGATATTCAATGGGACATGTTTTGCGGGCCAGCAATTGGGCCAATACTTTATCCAGGCAGGAACTGTTAACTTATAAACTTAGGGATCAGAGGACCACACAGCCAGTCAGGTTTTTAACAACATATGCTAGGAATTTAGATGTACTCATGAATAGTGTACAGAGAAATTGGAACATTTTGTTAAGTTTACTGGAATTATCAGATGTATTACCGGACAAATGTTTATTCTCATTTCGCAAGGGTAAGAATTTAGCCTCATGTTTTAATCATTATAAACATACACATCATGCTAGTATTGCACAATTTTCACAAACAACTATTACTGGGGAACCTTTGGTGGGGTGTTTTCCCTGTGGTCATTGTAGTAATTGTGGCAAAACTGTCAAATCTAAGGAATTTACTAGCAGGAATTGCTCAAAGGTCTATGATATTTCATTCTTTGCAAATTGTAGCAGTGAATGGCTCATTTATTTGGCAACATGTATTTGTGGTTCCTTCTATGTTGGTCAAACATCTCGTCCTTTAAGACTACGAATATCTGAACATATGAGCAATATTAAAAATAAGAAAATAAATAATGCATTGTACAAACACACTTTAAAACATCACACTGCTAATTTTTCTTTTATGGTGATTGATTTGGTTAAGGGTATCAAATTTAATAAAACAGGATGGCACTCAATGTTAGATACAAAGGAAAAGAAATGGATTACTAAACTAGGTGCTCTTTTTTCACCTGGATTAAATGAACATTTTTAACTGAACCGATGGGATATGTTTAAGCACTATTTAAGTTGAATTAATTGACTCTGTGTTTTTTGTCACTGAAGAAGGCTGTGCTTTTTTGCCAGCCGAAACCGGTCTGAGCTTTTTTGATGTTTATTCAACATTAAAGATTTTTTATCGGATCCATCTTGGTTGCTGGCTTCATTTTGGCTGTGAGTATCCATTTTCATCAAGGATACACACACCTCCAGATTAGTGGCACTGCACGAGGCAGCGAAAACCATCCACGTGCAACTAACTGTAGGTAAAACTGCTTTTCAGTTTGTAGCCTACTACAGATCACCCACCTTGTCTCAGGACCTCCACTTGGCATTCCTGAGAACATTGGAGAATATGAAGGTCTCACCAAACACCATGATATTGGGGGATTTCAACTACCCAAACATTGACTGGGAAAACTACTCAAGTCCCATCTCTTAAGCCCAATGGTTCCTTGAGTGTATAAACTCAAATGCCATGGAACAACTGGTTACCACTCCCACAAGAGGGGACAACATATTGGACTTGGTCATCACCAACATGGGGGCTCAATGTTCCACACCAGAGTTAAACCCCTCATTGATAAGATCAGACCATAAACTAATCACAATGGACATCCACATCTCAAACCCCACCCCCAACCAAGGAAACCACTGTGAAAAATTTCCCAAAAGCAAACTTCACACTTCTCAAGACCAAGGTGGAAAGTTTTAAAGCCCCCGGGTTAATGGAAAATGCTAGGCAAACTGCAGAATCCTTTACAAATGCATTCTATGAGCACCTCCAGGAATGCATGAATCAGGCCATCCCAAGTAAAACCAAGACTCACTCCTCTAAATACAGGAGACCAGTCTGGTGGACCCCAGCCATAAATAAGCTATACAACAGAAGGAGGAAACTATTACATGATAAGGCAAAATCCCAAAAAGGGAAGGCATCCCTGATCAGTACTAGCAAGAAACTTCAATCCCTCATAAAATCATTAAAGGCTAGCTTTGAAAGAAAAATCGCCAAAGACTCTAAAGATAATCACAAGGTGTTCTTTAGCTATGTCAAGAATCTGGGTGACAACTCTCAGATCTGCGCTGAGCTGGTGCAAAATGGCACAAAATGCACTGAACCCACTGACATTGCCAACATCCTGGCGGATAGGTTCAGTGCAAACTTTACCCCCCCCCTTCCCCATCAAAAGGGCCAGTGTCTATCCCAGAAGAATGCAGTCCCCCAGACATCACAGACACACAGGTGAAAGCAACCCTCTCCAAAGTAAAAAAATACATCATCAGTGGGACTGGATGGTATCCCGGGCTGCGTCTTACACAAGCTCCAAAATTAACTAAACCCTCACATAAATTCACTGTTCCAAGTTAGCCTTACCACAGGTTATGTACCCAAAGAATGGCATACAGCAACAGTGATCCCTTTCCATAATGGTGGCGCCACAACAGATCCTGGAAACTATCACCCTATAAGCCTGACTAGCCTGGTCTGCAAGGCTATGGAGCGCATCATCATGGATCTCATAAACAAAGACATTGGGAACCTCCAAACACTGGGCCCTACCCAATTCGGCTTTGTTAAAGGCAGATTTTGCCTCTTAAAACCTAGTGGACTTCTTCAAAATAGTAACCAAAGCCATAGATGAGGGAAAGGTAGTCCACACAGCCTACCTGGACCTCGCAAAGGCCTTCGACACAATACCCCACTCTGGCATCATAAATAAGCTTACCAGCTTAAATAATAACCCATATGTCACAAGATGGGTTGCAAACTGGCTCAGGGATAGAACTCACATGGTCAGAGTTACAGGTGCCATGTCTGACTCTAAACCGGTTACAAGTGGCGTCCCACAGGGCTCAGTCCTGGGACCCCTCTTGTTCAGTATATACTTCTCTGAGGTACAGGCAAACACAGGAGGACTGTGGCTTACCAAGTTCACAGAGGATTGCAAACTGGGAGCCATAATCGACTCACTGGCTGACACAAGCATCCTCCAGAAGGGCATTACGGAGACGGATACCTGGTGTCAGAACCATGGCCTCAAGCTAAATGCCAAAAAGTGCATAATCATCCCCTTTGGGAAAAACAAAGTGCCCACAAACTACCACATAGGAGGTAATCCACTAAGTACCGAAGAAGTAATTAGGGATCTGGGGACTCAAGTAGATAGTAATCTCTCCTTTGACAATCACATTGCCAAAGTGGTTAGAAAAACCTTCTATATAGCTCACCTAATCACAAAAGGGTTCACATCTAGATCAAGAGAGGTCATTGTACCCCTCTACCCATCGCTCATCAGGCCCATAATTGAGTACAATGCCCCATTTGGGATGTACCTTACCCGACACCTGCAACAGCTGGAGAGACCTCAAAAATACCTCACCAAGAGGATCGTGGGCCTCAAACAGATGCCCTATGCAGCTCGACTAAAGAAACTCCAGCTCTACTCAGAGGCAATTTCTGCCTGACGTACAAGGCCATGTCTAACCCAGAATTATTGGACATGCTCCACCTCAAGAAAACCAAATCCATTAGAGCTACACACTCCAGGGATTTAAACCTTAGCACAACAAAAAATAGGATATGCTGGAGGGATAGATTCACATCCCAAAGGCTTCATTCGCTCTGGAATAGAATCCCAGTCCATGTTAGGCAGAGCCTCTCGCTGACCCTCTTCAAGAGAAATCTTGATGAGTGGATGGGAAATCAGAAATTTACTCCTGGGATCACTTTTATGGCCCTGCTGGACAGAGGCTCAGGAATCTAGTCTAAAAGGGAGGCAAAAGCCAACACATTCTGGCTAGGCTTATAAATGCCCTAGGGCAGATAGCCTAGTACCTACCTATGAACCTATGAAGCTCAGAACTCCTTGAAAATGCACTGAACCTCATAGTTCCTTGAAAATACACTAAAACTCATACTTTTTTTAGTAGCTTGGTAGTTGCTGTACAGGAATCAGGACCTTGTCTCCTGTAACTAAGGTATAGGGTTTGAGCCTGAGTACATTAACTAAACTGCTATCACTAACTAGGGAATTGTGCACACACCTTACCTCTGTGGAAGCAGGTCCAGGCAGCAGGAGGAATGTCTTGTCTAAATTCTGTGCACAGAAAGGAAAAAGCAGCGGGAACATTGGTTACATTGCCAACCCCAACCTTAACACTACCCCTTTTCCTAAACTCATAAGTTACCTTTATATAAACCTTTGTGTAACACTGCCATTATTCAGATGAATTTGAGGCTAGTGTTATGGGGGGTTTAATGTTAATATCAGTAAAAAAAATTCCTTTCTTGATATTATTTTATTCAGTATTGTTTGTGCATGTTTGAACTTTTTTGTTGGTGTTTTCAATTCAACATTACAGTAGTTCAATCATACACAATAGAACTATATATATCTATATATATATATATATATATATATATATATATATATATATATATATATATATATATATATATACTGTATCAGGAAGAGGGGTTCTAAAGGAGCATTCTCAGGTATTAGGCAATAAATGTTTACTAATACACATGAACAGATCTGTAGTTAAGGATATATGTCTGCAGACTGTATTTTGTGTGTTACATTTAAAGTAGACAGCAGATACAACATATGAGCAATCAAGACACATGGAATAACCAACAATAAGTAATTGAAATTTAGCATGATTAAGCTCAATATCAAGAAAATGTGAATGTTAGCCATTCACATCCAACAGTTAAGCTTAAACAGCTGCAGGCATTTGGAAACCACTTGCAAGCAAAGTGTTAAATGTAATGGACGAATATAAAGGGAAACTAATTATTATGCACAAACACAGTTCAAAATTCTAATTCCTTCCTTTCTTAAAGAAAACTCTAGTTGCAAACACACACACACACACACACGCACACACACACACTGATAATTAATTATCACTGTAAACTGCAGTTAATTGATACAGATTCTGTGCAACTGCACATTTAAAAAAAAACAGTTACTTTGATGCATAAACAAACAGCTTTGACCTTAACTGCAACCATAGGACTGGTCACACCAGTGTCACTTGCTTTCCAAAAGCACTTTATCTACCCAGACTAATCTCACTGTCTTGGTAGTAAACAAAACGGATTCCACTAGCAAATCTCTCATTTGCAATGTGTTTTCTTACATCCACAGTATGCCCTTGTTACTTGTTCCATCTTGAATATACCTTATTAGTTTCCATGTAGCACTAATTTTGTTCTCTGTAACAATTAAAATGTGAGGTAGCCATTCTTCAGAATGGTCAGTATTCTGCCCTTTGTTTTATACCTGTCATTCTTTCAAATAAAAGCCATACTTCATGGTCAGGACATTTGCTTTGCCCTTTTTAACTACTATTGATTTATTTGTGGGCAGCACAGAGGTGCAGTGATTAGTACAGCTAACTCCCAGCTCTTGTTTTTTTTGCTTTAGTTCCTGGGAGGGGTGCTGTCTGATTGTACATGGCATGTCTGTGTCCACTTGAGCTTTCCCTGAATACTTTTGTTTTCTGCCACATCCTGAAAACATGCTGTAGGTAGAACTGATAATTTTCCACACCACCTGTAGTAGATATGTGTGTGTGTGTGTGTGTGTGTGTGTGTGTGTGTGTGTGTGTGTGTGTGTGTGTGTGCATGTATATTCTTGCAGATGTCTTGTGATAGACTGGTACCCCACTCTATCCAGGATTATTTCTATTGCTTATTCCCAGTGAGTACAGGTATAGATGGTCATTCCACAATGATACTGAGTAGGCTAACGTGTGTATCAGAAAATGCATATATGTGGGTTTTATTTTTTTATTTCTTAGATGTTTAAGGCTCAAAGGCAAAATGATGACAAAATGCCTCCACTAATTTTACAGACATATCTCCTTCAGATACACGTTTGTTGCACTAATTTCACTAATATAATATTTTACAGCAGCTGTTCAAAACATAGACCATGATATAGGCATCAGAATGTAAGAATAAAATTTAAAAAAAAATTGGTTTGTGAATTTTTAATTCCAAAAGTAAAGTATGCTTTTTTAAATGTTTACTCTGAACACTTAGGCTTCTGCATTATGCTGAAAGGCCCACACTGCAACTTCAGTTCCTTTTCCAAACACAGAAGGCCTTACATAGTCAGTGCTGCGAAGTTCTCTATGTATACGACTCTCTCTCTCTCTCTCTCTCTCTGTGGAGTTTCCAGTTTCTGATACGTATGTTTGTCGTTATTCTCTTTTACCACACCAGGTTGCTCCTACTGCTATTTATTTATTATTTATTTTGCTTGGATCTGGGACCCTCTGTGGGATTCTGTTCAGAGAACGGACATAACATTTTAGGCGAGTGCCAGTGCCTTATCAGCAGTAAAGGAACTGCCAGTCCTCGTTACCAACTCCATTCCGTTACTGTCTCCATTCTGTCAACAGGAGGGATCACTGTGTACCAGAAACTCGGTCACCCTGAATGAGGTGGCGCTAGTTAGTTCTGTCATGTCACCTACATATTTCACTAAGGGGAAAGCTGTTTAGGTTCTTGACCGAATTAAATAAATATTTCATCACTCAGTGTGAGGAAAAAAAGATGTTTGTGTTCAAAGATTTCTAGGCTTAATAAATATCAATACCCTAGAGAGATGGATACATCTCCCAGAGGCTGCCACTTCTCTGGACAAGCTTCCAGTTCATGTAAAACAGAACCCCTCCCTGACCATCTTCAAAAGCAACCTAGATCAATGGATAGCTGACTGCAAATTCCCTCCTGAGGTGTTGCCCATGTCCTTCCTGCATAGAGGAAGTTGGTATTAACTATCATAGACCCTTACCTCTGTGAACTTCACTCATCTAACCACCGACAATTGGTACAACTTAGGATAAATATGGCTAGGATTGTAAGGGCTCTAGGACCAATAACCTAGTAAACTTCTATGAAATTATGAACCTATGAACAAGGGGATCCAATATCTGTCAGCCTGGGGAGATACAATCGACAAACCACGACGCTTTGCCAGAGATGGTTTGCACTTGACACCACTTGGCTTCCGGATACTGGAAAAAACTTTATTTATCCCCATAGTGTGTTTCTTAGGCTATGCTAAAATGTTAAACCCAATGCCATAATATAAATCACTCATGACCACCTAAAGGTGCTGCTGTTCAATGCTAGGAGTTTAAATTAAAAAACTGCACTCCCTGGAAGCATTCCTCACCCTGGAGAATATAAGATATATGTGCAGTCATGGAAACATGGATCAGAACCATAGAAAGCACCCTGGCTATCAAAGGCTACAATACATTTCATACATATTGATCATCCCCCAGCTCAGAGAAAAACAAAGGGAGGAGGTGTCTCAGTGTTCATAAAGGACAAATACACCGCTAAACTGGCCCAACAATATGACTCACTTGAGCTTCTCCATCCCCAACTAACCATAAGTGTGACCCCCTAACATATCCTTGCTAGCTACAGATCCCCGTACATCATTTTTGGGAAACACACTTCCTATCTAAGCCTATTGGAATCTCTTAACATTCAGCCTAACTCCATACTTATGGGTGACTTCAGCTACTTCTCCATAAATTGGGAGACTTATACAACCCATAATTCACTTGCTCAAAGGTCTTTGAACTTTGTTAATGCAAAAACCCTGGACAACTAGTTTGCTCCCTGACCAGAGGTACACATATCCTAGACTTAGTACTCCCAAACATGGGGATGCTGCTCCCTCCCATTCATTAACTCCTCCCTGGTAAGATCTGACCACAAAATGATATCCTTTAGTATCAAAAGTAACCTAGAACCACCATTAAACTCCAAACTTATTAAGAACTTTGTTATGGCCCATTACCTCAAACTCAGTGACAGCTTATTAAACTTCCAAGCCTCTCCAAACCAGGGTGACACCGAGGCCTACTCTGAGCTGTACACAAAAGTACTGTACAACTACATTCATAGCTACATAGAGGAGACAGTACCTGTCCAAGTTCAACCTATCACTACTGGCAAAAATAACCACCCTGGAGGACTTCTAGCATAAATAGGCTCTTCAGCAAAAGGAAAAAATCCTCTCCAAAGCAAAGAAGATACAGACAAAACAGTGCAAAAAGACCATCACCAGTTTAAACAAACAAATTAGAGATCTGATCAAATCTGTCAAAGCAACCTATGAGGCAAATATAGCCTCCTATGTGAAAGATAACCATATATTTTTTTTTTATTATGTTTGTAACCTCAGGGGAAACACTCAGCAATGTGCTGAGTTAATCATGAATGGCAACACTTACACCCAGTCTGAGACTATAGCAAACCTGCTAGGCAAGAAGTTCAGGTCAAACTTCTCCTCACCAACCTCTCCTACCACACTCAAAGAAGTACTTGCAGCCATCTTCCTACTGGTCATTACGAGAGAACAGGTTCTTTCTGCACTCGCTAAAACCAGAAACACAGCTTCCATGGGTCCTGACAACATTCCCAGATGCTTCATAAATAGCTTAAAACAGAATCTATCAGGACCACTATAAATCCTCTTTCTTTAACCACAGCCTCCTGATGTGCTTTATCTCAGAGGAATGGAGGACTGCAACAGCCGTACCACTGCACAACAGGGTGCCCATCAAATGGCCCAGGGAACTACAGACCCATAAGTTTGACCATTTTTTTCTGCAAGGTCTTGGAGAGAATTATCATGGACCTGATCAAACATGGCACAGGAACTCTCCAAAAACGGGGCCAGACCCAATTTGGCTTTGTCAAAGGGAGGTCTTGTTTGGTTAATCTGGTAGACTTCTCCAAGAATGTCACCAAGGCCAGAGATGAGGGTTAAATGGCACACACCATTTATCTTGACCTGGCCAGAGCTTTCAACACAATCCTCCTCTTGGGGATCATAGATAAACCTGCTGAGTTAGGCATAAATCCCTACATCATCAGATGGATAACCAACTGGCTCACTGACAGGACACATGTGGTACAGAAAGGTGAATCCACTTCCAATAAGAAACCCATTATTTGCTGTGTCCCAAAGGGACCCCTCCTGTTTGGTATATGCTTTTCTGAAATTAAGGAAAATGTTGGGACCTCTGGCTCACCAAGTTTTTGGACAACTGTAAGTTAGGAGCAATCACTGAATCTCCAAATGATGTTGACATCCTACAAATAGGTCTTCTTCTTTCGGCTGCTCCCATTAGGGGTCGCCACAGCAGATCAACTATTTCTAGTTCTTTCTGTCCTCTGCGTCTTGCTCTGTCACACCAACCACCTGCATGCCCTCTCTCACCACTTCCATAAACCTTGTCTTAGGCCTCCCTCTTTTCCTGTTACCTGGCAGCTTCATCCTTAGCATGTCTTTCCCAATATACTCTGCATCCCTCCTCAGCACATGTCCAAACCAACGTGATCTTGCCTCTCTGGCTTTGTCTCCATACCTTCCAACCTGGGCTGACCCTCTAATATACTTATTCCTAATCCTGTCCATCCTCGTCACACCCAGTGCAAATCTTAACATCTTCAACTCTGCCACATCAAGCTCTGACTCCTGCCTTTTTGTCAATGCCACTGTCTCCAACCCATATAACATAGCTGGTCTCACTACCCTCTTGTAGACCTTCCCTTTCATTCTTACTGGTACTCGTCTGTCACAAATCATTGCTGACACACTTCTCCACCCACTCCATCCTGCCTGTACTCTCTTCTTCACCTCTCTTCCACACTCACCATTACTCTGAACTGTTGATCCCAAGTACTTAAACTTATCCACCTTCCCCAGCTCTACTCCCTGCATCCTCACCATTCCTCTATCCTCCCTCTCATTCACACACATATATTCTGTCTTAGCCCTGCTGACCTTCATTCCTCTTCTCTCTAGAGCATATCTCCACCTCTCCAGGGTCTCCTCAACCTGTTCTCTACTCTCACTACAGATCACAATGTCATCTGCAAACATCATAGTCCACGGGGACTCCTGTCTGATCTCGTCTGTCAACCTGTTCATCACCATTGTGAATAAGAAAGGGCTCAGAGCTGATCCTTGATGTAATCCCACCTCCACCTTAAAGGCATCTGTCACTCCCACCACAGACCTCACCACTGTCACACTACCCTCGTACATATCCTGTACCACTCTTACATACTTCTCTGACACTCCCAACTTCCTCTATCATACAATACCACAACTCCTCTCTAGGCACCCTGTCATATGCTTTCTCTAAATCCACAAAGACACAATGCAACTCCTTCTGACCTCTGTACTTCTCCATCAACACTCTCAGAGCAAACATCACTTCTGTAATGCTCTTTCCTGGCATGAAACTATACTGCTGATCACTAATCATCACCTCCCTTCTTAACCTAGATTCCACTGCTCTTTCCCATAACTTCATGCTGTGACTGATCAGTTTAATCCCTCTGTAGTTACTACAGCTCTGCACATCACCCTTATTCTTAAAAATTGGTAGCAAAACACTTTTTCTCCATTCCTCAGGCACCCTCTCACTTTCCAAGATTTCATTAAATCTAGTTAAAAACTCCACAGATATTTCACCTAAACATCTCCATGCTTCCACAGGTATGTCATCTGGACCAACAGCCTTTCTGTTCTTCATCCTCTTCATAGCTATCCTTACTTCCTCCTTGCTAATCCACTGCACCTCATGATTCACAATCCACACACCATCCAACCTTCTCTCCCTCTAATTCTCTTCAGTCATCAACCCCTCAAAGTACTCTTTCCATCTGCTCAACACACTCTCCTCACTTGTGAGTACGTTTCCTTCATTATCCTTTATCACCCTTATCTGCTGCACATCTTTACTAGCTCAGTCCCTCTGTCTAGCCAATTGATACTGGTACTTTTCTCCCTCCTTAGTGTCCAACCTTTTATACAACTCTTCATATGCCTTATCCTTAGCCTATGTCACCTCTCTCTTTGCCATGCACCTCATCTCATTATACTTTTGTCTACTTTCTTCATCTCTTTGACAATCCCACTTCTTCTTTACCAACCTCTTTCTCTGTATACTCTCCTGTACTTCTTCATTACACCACCAGGTCTCCTTGTCCTCCTTCC
Organism: Protopterus annectens; assembly: GCF_019279795.1. Taxonomy (NCBI): domain Eukaryota; kingdom Metazoa; phylum Chordata; order Ceratodontiformes; family Protopteridae; genus Protopterus; species Protopterus annectens. The sequence continues at coordinate 267,522,844 of NC_056732.1, read as the reverse complement.
TCTTTCCAGATGTCACACCAAGCACCTTTCTAGCCATCTCTCTTACTAGCTCTGCTGTAGTTACCCAGCTATTCGGTAACTCTTCACTGCCACCCAGTGCCTGTCTTAACTCTTCCCTGAACATTACCTCACAATTACCCTTTTTCAATTTCCACCATTTGATCCTTGGTGCTGCCCTCACACTCATCCTCCTCTTCTTGATCACCAATGTCATCCTACAAACCACCATCCTATGCTGCCTAACTACACTTTCTCCTGCCACCACTTTACATTCTCCAATCTCCTTCAGACTGGCCCTTCTACATAAGATATATCCACCTGTGTGCATCTTCCTCCACTCTTGTATGTCACCCTATGCTCCTCCCTCTTGTTAAAATACGTATTCATCACAGCCATGTCCATCCTTTTCACAAAATCCACCACCATCTGACCTTCTGCATTCCTTTGCTTAACACCATACCTACACATCACTTCCTCATCCTCTCTGTTCCCTTCACTAACATGCCCGTTGAAATCTGCTCCAGTCACCAGTCTCTCACCCTTGGGTACAGTCATCACCACTTCATCCAACTCACTCCAACATTTTTCTTTCTCATCCATTGCACACCCAACTTGTGGAGCATATGCACTAACAACATTCATCATTACACCATCAATTTCCAGCTTCATAAACATCACTCTATCCGACACCCTTTTCACCTCCAAAACACTCTTAGCATACTGTTTCTTCAGGATAATGCCTACACCATTTCTCCTTCCATCCACACCATGATAAAACAATTTGAAACCGCCTCCGATACACCTAGCCTTGATCCCCTTCCATCTGGTCTCTTGCACACACAATATACCAACCTTCCTTCTGTCCATCATATCAGCTAGCTCTCTCCCTATACCAGTCATACTGCCAACATTCAAGGTTCCAACCCTCACTATCACAGTCCTAGCCTTTACCTGCCTTCAGGCATGCCTTCCCCCTCTTCTCCTCCTTCGGCCTACAGTAGCCCAATTTCCGCAAGCACCCTGTTGTCCAACACTACTGGTGGCAGTCATTATTAACCCGGGCCTCGACCGATCCGGTATGTATTTCTGTACTGTTGTCTGCATGTATGATTTGGCAAAATTTTATGCTGGATGCCCTTCCTGACGCAACCCTCCCCATTTTTTCTGGGCTTGGGGCCGGCACAAAGAAATGCACTGGCTTGTGCATCCCCAGTGGCTGGATTATCCTACAAATAGGTCTAAAAATGACAAAAGACAGAGGCCAAAACCATGGTCTGAGAATAATTGATAAAAAATGTGTACTCATACCCTTCAGTAAATCAGATATGACTGCAAATTATAATATTGATAGCACACCCTTAAAAGTAGACTCATTTGTGAGTAACCTATGAACACAGATAGATAGTAACCTAAATTTTGACCACCAGGTAGCTACAGCAGTGAGGAAATCCTTCTGTGTGGCTCAACTTATAAGTAAAAGCATGGCACCAAAATCAAAGGAAGTCATAGTGCCATTGTACTTGTCCCTTATCAGGCCCATAATTGAGTGCAATGCTCCCTTCTACATGTATCTAACCAGGCACTTATATGAACTGGAGTGGCCCCAGAGGTTTCTCACTAAAAAATGCCAAGTGTAAGACACACGTCTTAAGCAGACTGACTGAAGGCCCTATCCCTTTACTCTGTCTTTTATCATTTATTTAGAAGGGGCTTACTGACTATGGTGAAAACATAATTACTGAATCCACAAAAGTATTCATCTTCATCTAAAGAGGAGTGTCATTTATAATATATGAGATGGGAACAGTTAAATCCTTCTGCCTGGCCCAGTTACTCACCGAGGGAATGTTTTGAAGAGAAAGCAGTCATCCTACCATGGCATTCTTCCCTCATCAGACCTATAATCTAATACATTACCCACTTTGTTATTTATAAATCAGACACATCACTCAACTGGAAAGACCCCACATTTTAAAACAAAGAGCATTAAATGTTTTAAAACCTTTTTTTTCTGAACACTATAACACTGCACTTGTTTGCATTTAACTTTAGACTTTTTTTAGTATACATAGTATGTGCATATTCCAACCTTTGCTGGAACTGGTTAGTATCAGTTGATGAAAAGGTAACAGTACCCAGCTTGCAGTTATCAGCAAACTTGCTCAAACACACTTCTGGCCTATTGGCTTGGATGTCGGCAAAAGAACTAGCAAACAGGAGAGGGCCTAGGACTGATCCCTGTGACCCCCCTTCCACACACACACACACACACACACACACACACACACACACACACACACACATTACAATTTTACATTCAGGCAGTAGCTTTCACTACATGGAGTCTGTTGGATAACTAACTTGCAAATCAGTGGACAATGTAGAGGTTTACATTAAAATATGTCTAATTTTTCAATCATTCTAGCATGGGTAATAATATCAAAAGCCTTGGCCAGATAAAAATAACCAGTATGAATAGTGTCCACTGTTTACAGCCTTTGTAACCTTTTCAAAGGAGCTTGCAAGTTAGAAAAGGCAGGACCTGCCTTTCACAAAACCAAACTGAGTGGAGTCAATTCATTTAAGTTTTCTTTGTTTACATACTGTAATGTGTATTTTTGCTATACACTGCCTTTACTCCTTTACTGTTCGGTACTTTGACTGTTTTGTTTTTTAATCACCTTGTAGAGGTGTGATTTAGCTAGGGGATAAGTTGTTTGTTGTTGCATTGCACTCAAAGGTCTTTATTTGCTGTGTTTTTACTTTAAGTGGACTAAGGGCATCCACCTTGTGGCAAAAGGTGTTTTCCTTGTCTGTATGAGCTGGGAAGCACTCCAGCGTATCTCAAGGTGTAGTTGTTTTATTGGCTAGATGGCTCAGGTGTTAGATTTCATCTTCATTTCTGATTCTATAAATTAGGAGTGTTTGTGTGTAGCTGTCACTGAGCAGAAGTGGCTGGCAGTGCCCTATAGATCAAGTGCCTGGACAGTTATGTTTACCTATGAAAATATCACTATGACTGCAACTTGTAATTTAGTGAAGCACTGTGTGGAGTTAAGCTCACAGCAGCTAGCCTGTGCATCAGATATTGCTAATATCATATTATAGCACTATCTAATACCATACCCTAACAATAATCATCTCAACTCCCTAACCCTAGAGACCTCACTAGGAGACTTCTGTAAAGCCTAGTCCTCAAATCCCTAATAGCCCACCATAATATAGGACAGGATAACATAGAAATGCAATTTCCAAATGCCTTCATACCCAGCTTGCAAAATGTGGGCATCCTGAGACAATGTAGCAATTGTCATGTTCACAGATAACCTTTTAGTCCGAAACCAACAGAGTATACAAGAGATATGCATCCACAACTTCCTTAGAGGCAAAAATCTTACTTTTAAACAAGGTTGTCAAGAACACTCACACTACAATTACCACACATAGTGTCCACCACATGCATACTCCATCTTATGCTGAGACAATAAAAAGCAATCTCTCCAAACTTCAAAGACCTCCTAAGCCTGCAAACAGAAATGCCTACCCTCTGCAATATCTAATGCACACACCAAAAGCAACACTAAACCCCACACATAAGCCTACACCCAATGGAACCCCAAAAACAAAAAAACTTTTCCCAGAACTCTTGTCATGGGAACTCCACTGTATGACACACAAATAACCCACTCACCAAATTTGACAGGGAGAACATTACAGTCAGTTGCTTATCTGGAGTCAGGATCCACCACTCGACATACACACTCAAGTCTTTGCACCACAGGTACAAACATGATTCTATTATAGCCCATGTGGGTGTAAATGACCTGAGGCATACCTCTCTAGACTACGTGAGGAGAGACATTACGGGCCTCTCTGAATGTATGTTTCATACCAGCATTTAGTTTACATTCACCGGCATTCTACCTTCATCAAAGATGACGCCGCAGTATGAACAAAAAAAAAGACTGACTTTAACAATTATCTTCGTTTGTGGTATCAGTCCAGGGAGATTCAATATCTATCAGCCTAGGAGGACATGGTCAACAGACCTAAATGCTTTGCCAAAGATGGCCTGCACCTGCTCCCCCTGCATGTCCAGATTTTGGCTGAAACTTTATCCACCCCCGGAGAGCCTTTTATGGGCAAATACAATATGACAAACCTACCAACATAACAAATAAACTCAAAGGAACCTAAAGGTGGTACTGCTCAATGCCTTAATAAGAAACTCCACAGCCTACAAGCTCTCCTCACTCTGGAGAATATATACATCTGTGCCGTTACCAAGACATGGTTAAAAGCCACATAATTTGTTCTGGCAGTGCAAGGCAACAATGCTTTCCACATATTTAGACCATCAACTGCACAAACAGGTACTAAAGATGGAGGTGTCTGGATGTACTATGGCAACACGTATACCTCAAGGCTGGTTAAACAGGATGATACCCTGTTTTTTGCAATGTGCAAAGCACCCTAGATAGAGTCTCTTACCATGTCTAAGCAAACTACATGCCACCATCTATGATTCAAGAATTCCACAACAGTTATGTAAACCTATTGGATGCACTCTCCATCCAATCAAACACTAGATTCATGGGAAACTTTAATTAACCCCCATGGACTGGAAAACATGCACTACCTCCAACTTACAAGCCCGATGTTTTCTGGAGTTTATTAACACAAATGCCCTTGATCAATTAGTGCAGATTCCCCCTCGCCCCATGTCATATCCTCACTGATGAGGTTGGAAAATAAAGCTGTCTGCTTTGAAATATAAATCAACTAGGAAAACTCAGTGAAACTTATTACATTTAGGAACTACTCTGCAGAAAACTACATCCTATTAAGTGACAGTTTGCCAAAATTCAGAATCTCACCTAACCCCAAGTCCATGACAGCCAAGGTAGAATTATTCACAGAAACACTGTACAAACATTTAAATGGTTGCGTGAAGACCGCTGCACCTATCAGAAGTAAGCCCATAACAGACAACAAAAATAAAAATCACACTGGTGGACTCCTAATCTTAACATGGTATATACCAAAAGTAAAAAGGTCATGGACAAAATCTATAACAGAAACTCTCATAATGACATGATCTCACAAATTAAACTATAAACAGAAATCAAGAGGAATAATTAAATCCATCAAGGGCAATTATGAGATATGATAGTGTGTCAGGCTAAAGGCAAACACAAGACCTTCTGCAGCTATGTCTGAAACCTCAAAGGTAACATGTAACGGTTTGTAGAAGTGGTACTAAATGGTACCAACTTCACTGAGTAGAGTGACATAGTGAATCTGCTGGCCAACAAATTCTGCTCAAACTTCAGCCTCCAATCCTCCGTCATGAAATCCCTAGCTGTGTAACCCCTGCACCTATCAGCAGGGAACAGGTCATAGTGACACTCAACAAGGCCAAAAACACAGTCTCATTGGAGCCCAACAATATTCAAGGTTGCCTCTTAAATAGCCTGAAACTTTAACCAGTTATGACTACTTGAGTCACTTTTCAACTACAGCCTCAAAACAGGCTACATACCAAGTGAATAGAGGACAGCAATGGTTATCCCCCTTCACAAAGATGGACCTTCAACCAGACTCGGAAACTATAGTCCCATTAGTCTGACTAATCTTATATACAAAGCCATGGAATGAATTATCATGGAACTGATCAACAATGACACTGGCAACCCACAAACACCTGACCCATGCTGTTTTGTTTTGTCCAGGAAAGGTAATGCCAGCTTAACCTGGTAGACGTCATACAGAAGGAAGCCAAGACAATGGGTGAAGGGAAATGGTGCATGCCATCTACACAAATCTGGCTAAGGTGTTCAATAGAATGCCATTCTCAGGTATTGTGGACAAAATCATTGAACTAGGCATAAATCCATATATAACCCACTGGACTGCCAGCTGGAAAACAGGTAGTACCTATGAAGTTTGGATTAGTGAGACCACCTCCACCAAGAGGCAGACCACCAGTGGAGTACCACTGGGCCCACTCCTGTTTGCACCTTCTTCTTGAAGGTCAAGGCTAATGTCAAGACCTTCACTTCTGTCTCACCAATTTCACAGATGATTGCATTATGGAAGTCATCATAAATTCCCCCCATGGCACTAATATCCAGCAAGAAGGTCTAATACATACAATTGACTGGTGCCAAAGCCATGTAATAAAACTTAATGCAAAGAAGAACATTATAGTGCTTTTTGGGGAAACATCCACCCAGGCAAATTACTCCATTGATAAAATACCCCTAAGAGTTGATGAAGCAGTTAGAGATCTGGGAACCTATATAGACAGTAATCTTGCCTTTGAGCAACACTTTGCCAAGATAATAAGAAAATCATTCTACTTTGCCCAACTTATAAGTAAGGTTGTGGCATCTAGGTCAAAAGAAGTTATAGTACCTCTGTATTCAGTCCTTATTAGACCCATGTCCCTTTTGGCATGCACCTGACTAGGCATATGCAACAGTTGGAATGCCCACAGAGGCTCCTCACTAAGAGAATCCAGGTTATTAACACACTGTCCTATACAAATTGCTTTAGGGCCCTGTTTTCATGCTCAGTCTTCTACAGGTTGCTGAGAGGTGATTTGCACTTAGCATATGAGGCATCCTAAGGGCCAGCCCTGATGGAGCTTTTGCACATCTGCAAAACAAACAGCACCAGATATTCTAGATTCAGGGATTTAATCTTTGCTCGAGACATAAATAGGACATGTAGCTGAGGCAGACAAGTGTCTCAAAGGATCTCAGTGCTCTGGGATAGACTCCCCTTCCATATGATGCAGAGTCCGTCCCTAACTATATTCAAATATAACTTTGAACATTGGATGAGAAATTGTAAATTTATTCTCAGGCTGGCCCCCATGTCTTTTATAGACAGAAGACAGAAGTAAACATTCCCTAACTAACACAGGATGGGAAATCATAAATTTATTACCTGGGCTGGCCCCCATGTCTGATATAGACCGAGACCAAAAGCAAAAATTTCCTGACTAACATATCCCAACATAACTCTTTAGCAACCACCTAACGAACATACCTCTCCTAAAATACCCTTCCAGTTTAGGTGATCATGTTAGAAAAGTATGCATATGGGTTGGGTTGTGCAGCTAGTCTTATTAAGGCCCTGATGGTTGTTATCCTAGTATATACCTATAACTCTGTGTGTGTGTGTGTGTGTGTGTGTGTGTGTGTGTGTGTGTGTGTGTGTGTGTGTGTGTGTGTGTCTTTCGGCTTTTCCCGGTTAGGGGTCACCACAGCAGAACTCCAGTCCGCTAATGATTGGCAGTAGAGTTTTACGTGCTGGCTTGCCAGGCCTAACACACAACCTTCAATGAAGGAATGCCCATTCATGCATGTTGTCACACAGTAGACGCTCTAACTGAGAATCGAACGGGCAACATCTAACTGTGAGGCGACAACGCTACCGCAGCACCACCACCGCATGAACCTAAAAATTAATTCTGATAAGATACATTCCATTATTTTGCATATAAGACTGGTGAGGCTGATGGGCCTATAATTACTTGGTCTGTTGAGCAGCCACCCTTATGCTGAGGAGTCACAGTGGCTGTTCCCCAGGCTATGGACATAAAGCCTGGACAGAGACTGAGGTTGAACAGTTTAATCAGAGAATCAAATTGTGCACACTTGGCACAGATGACGATGCAATTTAGTATGTTGTCTGGTTTCATGCAATTATTTTTTTAGCCTTTGACAGGAATTCTAAGACTTGTTACAAGATGATTTTGGGGGAAACTATATTTTGAGAGACAGCAAGGGCAAAATAGGGGTGGGTGGGGTAAAGTTAACATTAAATTTGTCTGTAATATATTGGCTATATCCTTGAGATCCAAATGCTTGATGTCATTATGGATGAACTCATTGCATTGTTGGACATTATTCCTTGTATTTCTTACATAGCTGAAGAAAGAGTTGTAGATTCCTTTGGTATCTGTCACAGTGCTATGTTTGTACTCTGATTTTTATTTTCTAATAATGTCATTGCGTTCCTTGCTAACATATTTCAATGTAGTCTTAATGTAGGGGAATGGGAATCCTTGCAACCTTTCATTATTTTCCTTCTTTTGTTACACACTTTATTTATACCTGAGTTTTACCAGAGAAATTTATTCTATTCTATTTATGGCAGATGGGTAGTGACTTCTCTATGTAGCTGTTTAGGTTCTGGTGAATGCAGAAGCCCTTTCAGTTGGATCTTCTTGCAAGAGATTATTAGGAATTGTGCATGTCTTCTACAACCCAAAGTAGAATTGCCCTAAAGAAGTCCCTAAAGATTGTGCCATTTGTAGACTGGGTAGTAAAACTAGGCCTGACAAAGAAGATGAACAATTTGTTGTCAGATTTAACCAGGGATGAGGTTTAGGATGAAGTACTGGCAGGGGCTAGGGAGGTATGGACCAGGTCAAGGTGGTTAGAACATAGAACTAGTGGGTAATTTTACATTTTTGTCTAGTGCATTGATATTAACAAAGTCTAGTAAACACTGAACATAACTATTTTTAGAAGTGTAGGTCAAGAGATCCATTATTTGGGTAATTCAAGTCCTCTAGCAAGAAGGCATTTGGTTTAATATGTAATGCCTCAACAGTGTCATGGTAAATTCCATGATCTCTGTCATGCATTGATGTGGATCTGTAACTAGCAATGAAGTAATAGTTGTTTTTAAGGGTGATTTTGGATCTCCAGGAGCTTCAAGTTAGGATCAAGGGCAATGTGATTTGAGGCAATGTTGTTTCTGTCAAACACATACACTCCCAGAATGTTACCCAATGGTCTGAAAGCATGATAAGTGCTAGACTTTGATATATATGGAGTGTTGTCATTGCACTGAAGTCATGCCTTTGTACCTACCCAGATATGAATATGTTTGAGTTGTTGGAGGCCTCAGCTTGAGGCAACTTTGTATTTAGATTACTAGTACTGAGTAGTGACACAATGATATGGTCCAAATGTGAGTTTGAGTCTGTTATGCAGGAATGTCCAGTAGAGAGATTCTGCCTAAAAAGTACTATGGGTGCAAGAAATGTTTTAGCCATTATGCAAAAGCCATGGTCTGAGAGGTATAAGCTAATCCTGGCAAAACAAGAAGCCTTAGCTAACATTTCATCCCAGAATGACAAATACTGGACCCCCACCCCCATTAGAATGACAATTATGCAGCCAACTGTCTTGTCTTGGTGTTTTTGCATCATTCTTGGTGAAGGCAAGATACAACTCAAGACCAGAGTCTTTTCTGCCTCTAATACATGCATAGTAAGTTCTGTTGGTCTCTTTGTGTGTCTTTCTGGGTAAAGTACCTCAGATCATTCACTCTGACACGGGCAACCTCTAGGTCATAGTTATATTTTTTAGCTTAAGTGTCATTAGAACATCACATATCATGGCACAAGACCAGCAGCTGACAGTCACCTTGTTTTTTTTCTAGTAGTGATGAGTGTGACATCTTTATGCTTTACTATTGAGTCATCTATCGTCCTTATGGGCTTAAGCCCATTTATCTGATAACTCCAGGATAAGCTGTGTGGAGCCGCAGCACACGTGAGAGGAAAAATAGTAGGTATTGTCTTTTGTATTGGAGGCTAGGGTATTTTACTGTAAGTTCTATAAGGTTTTGGGAACTTTTTACTTTACTCTGTCAATCTCAAAATGGCAAAGTTTGAGATAAGGAACCAAAAAAATAGAAGCATACCACTAATATACATGAACTAGCTTTGCAGAAAGATGAACAGTCAATCAAAAGACAAATTACTTGACAAAATAAAAAAAATGTCATTGTAATACCTTGCACAATGACACATACTTTGCCATATGGGGAAAGTCAAAGCTAGAGCCAAATTAATAGGGTCAATAAAATGGTGCAGTGGAGGATAACATTGGCTGTAGATTGAAGACAAATCCTAAACCTTAATGTACAGCTGTCTTGAGATATACAGTAACAAAACAAAATGCATATGTGAATCTGTACCTTTTTCTAAATGGATTGCAAATGTAGGTACGTATTAACTTTAAATGTTTTACTAACCCAGCCAGGCAGTATAGTTTTGTAATTTGCTTATCCTAATGTAGTTCTTTTAAATGATTCAAAATGTTAGTTTAAAACACATTTCTACAAATTACAATATTAGTCTTCTTTTTATCATTCATACTGATGCTCTGTTTTAATTCTGTGAACATTAACTTCCATACCACCATCAGTTACCCCCTTGCTTTACCCATGCTGTATTTAAAGAAACGGTTTCAGAAACAGCAATTCCACATCTTTTTTTCATGTTTCTTCTGTTTGCAGAGTAAGCACTTTTACTTACTATGGCTGATACACAGCATTCTTTTGCACTTTGCCTGGCATCAAGTACCCAGTCAATGCTGTCATTATTCTAACATTGTGATTTAGAAATAGTATCGGTGTGGTCAAAGCAAAAACAGCCTAAGAACTTGATAATTCAGCTTCATTCATGCTTGCCCTCCTCGGGAATTGTTTGAATTAAACACTGGCAACTTCAGGGAAAAATCAATAGGGCTGTTTAAATGGTTTCACAGGGACATTTCTGGTGATTGAATATTACTCTTCCTACAAGGCCAATAGCTACCGTTTGCAGCAAAGGCTATAAACTAAATATAGATATTTATGCTACATGGAGATTACACTGAAAAGCTGGGGGATTCCTTACATAAAGGCTAAAAGCAATTATTTTGCCTCATTTTTTTCATTACAAGGCAGGTGATTGATGACCTTTCGTGTGCTGCCTAAAATAAGCCTCTGTTTTCAGTTGCACTGCATTGATAGTGTAAATCAATCATAACTTACTCAGGTTTCTGCCTGTTAATGGACTGGTTCCTACTTATGACTATGATAAATTAATTAATATATAAAAAACACATTTGTGGTACCAGTAATACTACCCAGTTAATATATCAGTAAACAAACAAATTAATATGACAATACATGAGTCCATATCAAATAAAAACATGCATCTTTAAAATACCTTCATAAAATATTTTAATAAGGCACATTCTCTTATGATATGTGTTCAGCTCCAGTTGGACTTTTAAGAAACAGGGTTAATGAATCATTTATCCTTAGCACAAGTAAGTAGCACCTAAAAAGTTACATAGTACTGATTCACAGGCAAGGTAGTTAAAGCCTAATTTGATAGACAGCATGTTAAGGAACATGAATGTCCATGCAATTCAGTGTGCATGGTAAGTTTTACAACAAGATCAAGGCATGCGGTTGCAATTGTGAGTCATTCCAAAAAACAACTGTGTAATTTGTCATGTAATGGAATAACCAAACTTGTCCAGAGAGCTGTTATCATATTAAAAGGTGCTCTAAGTATCCATAGAGAACAAATTCTCCTAGGGAGATAGTTCAGATAAAAATGCAGTGTTACAGATATGCAGCAAACAGAGATGGGTGACCTCATTTTCCCACATTAGTCTTTATGCTTCCATGCGTGTGTGCATGTGTGCGTGTGTGTGTGTGTGTGTGTGTGTGTGTGTGTGTGTGTGCGTGCGTGCGTGCGTGTGTGTGTGTGTGTGTGTGTGTGTGTGTGTGTGTGTGTGTGTGTATACAAGCTCATATATGCATGGTTAGAATGGTGAAGACAGAGAAAGGCTAGGATTTAAGAGAGCCTACAGCTATTCATTTCTAAACAGTTACCATGCTTTTCCATTCTACATACTGAAAGTATTAGAGACAGAGAGATAGTACCATCTGGGTCAAATCAGTCTGACTCTTCTGGTTTTGTTATAAGCAGTGGTAGGCACAACTAAGTTATCACATTCACGTGTGTATATATCTACAGGTATAACTAGTTTACTGATGAAAGAGACATATTTTTTTCCAAACAACAGTAAAAGGATTGTTTGACACATTAGGTATACAGATATTGTTGGTCAGAAGTATAGCAGGTAAAATAAGTCAGTAAAAACTCAATGGAAAGTGTAGCATTTGTAGTAGGGAATATAATATGGAGTCAATGTTGAAAAGTTCACCACATACTAAACTAAATAAGTGTGCAAAAAAATGCTAATATCTCCAGCTAGTACATACCGCATGAAATTCATTATGCTTCAATAATGGGCAAAACACAAGATTGTTAAGCAGCTTTCTAATAGAAGACAGATGCTTAAGTAGCTGTTGTTAAGCACCCTTAAGAGCTGGTAATTTTGGGCCTCATACTAGGGACTATCAGTGAACAATGCTGAACAGCAAAGAACCGTGGCAGAAGTTAAAACAGCATTTAAAGTTGTTCAATACTTCACTCTGCCACACATAAAAAAGAGCAGTGTTAATATGTTTTACTAGTTTTCAAAGGTTTTGAAAGCTAGCTAAACACTCTGTGATTTTTCACTTTCTCCTTTCTGTAACTAGTAGCACATGGAGCAGATACGGCTCCCTGCACTTTAAGAGTTATAACTGTGTCTCACTGATTGTAATGCTTATTATGTGTCCCTGACATGAATTCCAATCTCCTTTCTGTAACTAGTAGCACATGGAGCAGATACGGCTCCCTGCACTTTGAAGAGTTATAACTGGGTCTCACTGATTGTAATGCTTATTATGTGTCCCTGACATGAATTCCAATCTCCTTTCTGTAACTAGTAGCATATGGAGCAGATACGACTCCCTGCACTTTAAGAGTTATAACTGTGTCTCACTGATTGCAATGCTTATTATGTGTCCCAGACATGAATTCCAATCTCCTTTCTGTAACTAGTAGCACATGTAGCAGATACGGCTCCCTGCACTTTGAAGAGTTATAACCGTGTCTCACTAATTGTAATGCTTATTATGTGCCCCTGACATGAATTCCAATCTCCTTTCTGTAACTAGTAGTACATGGAGCAGATACGGCTCCCTGCACTTTAAGAGTTATAACTGTGTCTCGCTGATATTAATGCGTATTATGTGTCCCTGACATGAATTCCAATCTCCTTTCTTTAACTAGTAGCACATGGAGCAGATACGGCTCCCTGCACTTTAAGAGTTATAACTGTGTCTCACTGATTGTAATACTTATTATGTGTCCCTGACATGAATTCCAATCTCCTTTCTGCATCTAGTAGTACACAGAGCAGGTAAAGTTCCATGCAGTTTGAATAGTCATAATCGTGTCTCACTGATTATAATGCTTGAATTCCAAGACTCATTTCTTAAGCTTCTCTCTCAAGGTTATTTTCATGGCATCCTTGTCTTGAGTACGTAATAAATTGTTAATGATCTGAGACAAGATTGTAATCCTCTATGTCAACAATATTTGATATATACATCCATTGGTGTATATTTACATCAATATAATTAATCCAACTATTTACTATAAAGTCTACTATCTGCAGAATTTAGGGTTCAGTAAAACACAGGCTTGTTGCATACTTTTCTGACTTCAGAAAAGTGCTTAAAATGTTTTGGTATGCACATCTAAGTCCTGTTATACTCCTGTCTTGTAAGAGAAGGTAAATGTGGCAAGTGCTAGTCACCAAAAAAAAAGTGGATGATGCTAGAACAACTTTAAAAAGTGTTAAAAAATGTTGCTAAATCACACTTTTAAACAAACAGTTAAAAGACAGGCAGAGGAACCATCTAACAGCTTCTAAAGACGCTTGTTCTTCAAGGGAAGCTTGCTTCTGCTCATTGTCTGTGCACCAAACAGTACTAGAGCACTTTGTGCTCCTGCACTTTTTTTTGTATCTGGTAATGCATGGAACAGAGAACATTGCAGGCACAACAGATATGTATGTTGAGGTCTCTCTGAGTTATGCCATGTTATGCGTGTTTTTAACAGGGATGTCAGGATTTGCCTCTCAAGATTCACTTTTCTTTTCTCTCAGGGTGAATTTCTTGATATCCATGCCTTGAATATATATCGGCTTGGTTATCACTGGTGACCTGATCATAACCCTCTGGTAGTATGAGGGACGACAATGCCTGGTATGTTATCCTATGTCTTTGAGGCAATAGCATGTTTTTTCCTTTGTCAAAAATGATTTAGGCTTTTTTTTTTCTAAACAGTATTAGGTTGTTGAGAGTCCCCGTGGTGGTGGTGCTGCGGTAGCGTTGTCGCCTCACAGTAGGACGCTGTCTGGTTCAATTCTCAGCTAGAGCATCTTCTGCGTGGAGACATGCATGAATGGGCGTACCTTCGCTGAAAGTTGTGCGTCAGGGCTGGTAACTCGGCATATAAAAATCAACTACCAATCATTAGTGGACCGGAGTTCCGCTGTGGCGACTCCTAACCGGGAAAAGCCGAAAGACACAAACAAACAAAAATGAGATTGTTGAGAGTCAATAGTTTTCTAGGCCTGTTATGCATTTTTTTTTTTCATGAAGCAGGGTTATTTATACAGAGTTCTCTTTCCATCCAGGCTAAGGTAAAGTTAAGCCTTCCTAATTATGAGTCATCCTGAATTCTTTAGTTTGTGTTAGAAACCATGAGGATAAATGTGGAGCTTTTCTCCCAGGGCCTCTGCTGAAAATGGGTTTTATTCAGTCAGACTTTTCCTTATCAACAAAGACAAAAAAATGAATAGAGTGTTGTTCTCTCAGTAATTTAAAATGTAATGTATTGATTAGAAGCATGGCTCTGGTTGTTATGATAACCCACTGGTTTTATTTAAAGTTGAACAGTGATACCAAGAGGGCTCAGATAAATGAATAATTCTGAAAATGTTGTTTTCAGTGATTTTAAGTAAATTAGTATTGGATGGAGAGACAAGGGATGTGATGGGAAAATAATTTAGTCAGCGAATAATGACAATTACTGTAAATAGCTTTTCTTGTTTCAGTGGTAAAGAGGTGTGCTACATTATAGTTATGTCACAGCATATCAAGTAGACCAGCACTGCTAGGAACTAACTGCTGTACCTGCAGTGCCATTTATGCACATTTGAAATAGATATGAACAGTGTCATTCTAACAAAAAAAAAAAAAAGACAGACCGATTCCCAAGAGCTTGGCACAACAGAATAAGGGAAGTTACTTGCACTTGAGCAAATAAACATTTCATAAAATGCAGCTTCAAATTAAGCAGGGCCATCTTAGAAGGAAAGTTGCCTTTAACCTCCATATTGATATGAAACATGGCTTTGCAAGAATGCAGTGAGATCCCAACAAGCAGCACAGGTACACCCCAGCAGAACACCAGACTTATCAAACACAGTTATACAAAGTGTTAAGTGTTATACAGTACAAGTAGGCTATATAAAGTAATCAGCTAAGAACACAAAAATAGACATGTCAGCGAGCTGCTCAGAAGAGGTGCTTATTGCTGTTTTATAGCACAAAGCTGTAGTAGGAATAAGCAAAAAAAAATGCTGAGAATAAGATAGGAGGAGGACAGATCGCTATTGGAGCATTCTGCACATTTAGCAGCAGACACAAATAGCAGCTTATGAACAGAACATGTCCAGTGATTCCGAGAAAGTGCATAGTACTGCAGTGTGGTTAATAACATGGCACACTCCCAGGTATACACCTAAGAGACTGGCAAGACAGGTGAAAGCAAAGGACTATTGTGCATGACACAGCAGGTACAGGCAAAGGCAGCAAATTGGTAAGACAGGTAGGTATGCAGGCCTGCTGAAGTGAAAAAAGTGACATCCAGAGGCACATATGTAATACTGGTGGTGGGGCTAGGCCAATCACCTATTCAGAATGGCAGATATAGATAGCAGCATATTACCACAAACTATTATATACTGCAGGAAAGTATCAGGATAGTTACAATTCTACAAAACTATTCAGTCCAAACAAACAACCAAATAAGAGATGGAGAGCTGGAGAAACACAGTAAACAGTTTAAAACAATTTATTAACGCTGTCAGTACAACTCTGCGTTTTCATATAAAACACTTCTTCAGATAATTTCATATAATTAAAATGCTGTTTAAATACTGTGACCAATTCCGAATACTGAAGATCATTGGATAACTAATATTACTTGTAACGCCCATTGTATTGTCTTTACGATGTAGTTTGAAAAGTTATTTGAATAACATATATTCACCTAGAATCACTTCAAAAAACTAAATTACTCTTAATAATAAATACACATGAAAGATATATGATAAAATAAAATAAAATGTAAATATATAAAAAATGTAGAAAAACATTTACATTCATATTAAAAAAGACCACCAATGTTATAAATTGTACCTAGCTACATGTAAAGTTTGTAATTCATTTTATGTTGGGAAGACCGAACGTAAACTTAAGACGAGAATTTATGAACATTATTATGAGATTAACAAGGCTAATTCTAAAAATGCATTATTTCGTCATAAGTTGACTTGTCCGCAATCTAGTTTTTCTTTTTTTGTCCTTGAAATTGTTCCCAAGGAAATCCGGGGGGGGGGGGGTATGTGGGAGGCAAAACTGGAATACCGGGAACTGTTTTGGCAAATTACTTTAGAGGCCAACAGGAATCCTGGTTTAAATGAAATGTTGTCTATTATACCTGTTCTAAAACTTAGATCAGCTAAGCTGTAAAATCAGCAGTGCAGGTTATTTCATTTTGGTCCACTAGAGGGTAGTGGTATACTATCCAATATTTATAACATTGGTGGTCTTTTTTAATATGAATGTAAATGTTTTTCTACATTTTTTATATATTTACATTTTATTTTATTTTATTTTATTTTATCATATATCTTTCATGTGTATTTATTATTAAGAGTAATTTAGTTTTTTGAAGTGATTCTAAGTGAATATATGTTATTCAAATAACTTTTCAAACTACATCGTAAAGACAATACAATGGGCGTTACAAGTAATATTAGATATCCAATGATCTTCAGTATTCAGAATTGGTCACAGTATTTAAACAGCATTTTAATTATATGAAATTATCTGAAGAAGTGTTTTATACGAAAACGCAGAGTTTTATTGACAGCATTAATAAATTGTTTTAAACTGTTTACTGTGTTTCTCCAGCTCTCCATCTCTTATTTGGTTGCTTGTTTGGACTGAATAGTTTCGTAGTTCTTTTTGGTTTTTGCCATTTGGTGTCTTTAATAGTTACAATTCTAGCTCATGAGATGCATAACTATGATGTGTACAAATCAGATGGAAGTGCCATTGCAGAGAGAGATAATGTAGAACTTTCTAGACACAGATGATAGAGGGCATCCACAAAAAAAAATAGCACTCATATCAGCATGATAATTACAAGCAGCAGAAAACTGATATTATAGACATGTAGCAAATAAAGCCATTTCATGAAAGTATGGCACATCAGAAAAAAGGCCACAGTGCTAAATATATATGTCTGTATTTATTTATTATGTATTCCTTTGCCAACTAAGCTAGAACTCTTGTCTCAATGAAAAGTGTTTGGTCTTCATTATGGTTTTATAAATTTTGATAATAAACAAATATATTAATTAAATAAGGCAGGTATTTAGCAAGGTATACATTTTAACATTTTTAACCCTCATTAATGGCCCTAATTAGGCCACACATTGAATATAATGATCTCCTTTGGCATATATTTGTTCAAACACATGCAACAACTAGGATGCCCACAGACATACTTACTGAAAGAATACAAGGCCAAAAACAAAAAGACCTTAATGGACTAACTCAAAACCCTGTTCTGTACTCAGCATCCTATAGATTGTTAAGGGATGACCTGTACCTGGCTTACAAGGTATCCTGATGGATTTACTGCATATCAGCAGGTCAAATTACATTAGATATACTTGGTCTAGGGATCTAAACTTCTTCTGCAACATCAACAGAATGATTTAGAGAGACAGGTATATCTCACAGAGGATACCGTTGCTCTGAAATTAACTCCCCATCAATATGAAACAAAGTTCATCCCTGTCAGTATTAAAGTGCAACACGGATCTATGGATGGGAAACAAAAAATTATCCAAGACCTGCCCCTAATGGACATCGGCGGCTCCTAAATGCTTTATCCCAGCATGGGTCCCTTAGATTATCTGTGGTATGATCCCAGATATTCTCATTAGGAGTAATATGTAATTATTGACCAGAAGATGTTAAGGCCAATCTCCAACCAAATGGGATAGGTTATTTTGAGCATGAAAAGGGAAATTGGATAGGCTTAAAATGCCCCATAAAGGAAACTAGCCTAGTACTTACCTATGAGCCAATGTACATACTTATGATGTTTGCACAATTGTACGAGTTAAGCAACTTTAATTTTAAATTTTATATATATATGTATATCTATATATATATATATATATATATATATATATATATATAAACTATATAGATATATATATATATATTTTTTTTTTTTCTTAATATAGAAAGAGAAACAGTGGTTCAGCAGAAGAGAGATGAAATTGTGAAATACACATAAGTTGTTTAGAAAGGCATGCTAGTTCAGAGTAGGTATAAAGGGAAAAAGAAAAAAAGCTATTTTAGAGAAGTGATTAGATGTATAAGCAGACCATATGACAGTTCTGAGGAGAGAATTGGGAAACACAATCTCTGAAATATATTTCAGAAGAAACAACACTTGGGAAATCACTAGAAAAGTGTATTCTTTATTTATATAAACTAAGTAGGCAAGACCCAGGGGTCCTTTTACAACCACCATTTTAGCATAGCAAGATATAAACTTAAAAATGAATCAGCAACAGCAACAGAAGTTACATATCATTCAGCAGTGTGCAGTAAAGTGCACACCAACTCCAACATATTCACTCCATACTCAGCTCAGATATTGTCTTTGAAACAATTTACTAAAAAATGCTGTTTAACTATGTAGAAGTTTAGCATTACATGTAGTTGTACCTAATCTCAGCTGAAGTAATGAATATTAATATTAGATCTGTACTGATGAGCTGTTGATAAATTCATAATTATGAGAAGAAGTGAATACTAAATTGGACAGATGGCTCTTTAGCCATGCACTTAGAGTGGTGGTGAGGTGATATATTACTAGGGGTAATAAATAATTTCAACCTGGGATTGGTAAGGCCAGTCTAACACCAAACGGATATTTTAATTCAAGCACCAAAAGGGAAACTGGCAGTGATAAAGATCTGGAAGCTTTTGTTTAACAGTATTTTAAAAGGAGGGGGAGCACCAACATCCTAGAAGAAAGCTGTGGAGGCTGTAATTCCTAAAGACAGTAAAGACACATCAGACCCAGCTTCATATAGGCCCATTTCAATTTTAAACCATGATTATAAATTGTTTATGTCTATAATGGCTAAAAGAATGTCAAAGGTTTTGTCAAAATTGATAGATATGGATTAATGTGGTATAAGCAGACCATATGACAGTTCTGAGGAGAGAATTGGGAAACACAATCTCTGAAATATATTTCAGAAGAAACAATACTTGGGAAATCACTAGAAAAGTGTATTCTTTATTTATCTAAACTAAGTAGGCAAGACACAGGGGTCCTTTTACAACCACTATTTTCGCATAGAAAGATATAAACTTAAAAATGAATCAACAACAGCAACAGAAGTCACATATCATTCAGCAGTGTGCAGTAAAGTGCACACCAACTCCAACATATTCACTCCATACTCAGCTCAGATATTGTCTTTGAAACAATTTACTAAAAAATGTTGTTTAACTATGTAGAAGTTTAGCATTACATGTAGTTGTACTTAATCTCAGCTGGAGTAATGAATATTAATATTAGATCTGTACTGATGAGCTGTTGATAAATTCATAATTATGAGAAGAAGTGAATACTAAATTGGACAGTTGGCTCTTTAGCCATGCACTTAGAGTGGTGGTGAGGTGATATATTACTAGGGGTAGTAAATAATTTCAACCTGGGATTGGTAAGGCCAGTCTAACACCAAACGGATATTTTAATTCAAGCACCAAAAGGGAAACTGGCAGTGATAAAGATCTGGAAGCTTTTGTTTAACAGTATTTTAAAAGGAGGGGGAGCACCAACATCCTAGAAGAAAGCTGTGGAGGCTGTAATTCCTAAAGACAGTAAAGACACATCAGACCCAGCTTCATATAGGCCCATTTCAATTTTAAACCATGATTATAAAGTGTTTATGTCTATAATGGCTAAAAGAATGTCAAAGGTTTTGTCAAAATTGATAGATATGGATTAATGTGGTTTTATGGAGGAGAGGCAGACATTTGGCAACATTAACAAAACAATGATGATCCAGAGGGATGCAGAATGTAAGAAAATACCACTGTTATTTGTGGGTCTTCATGGACAGAAAACATTCAACAAAGTAAGCTGGGACTTTATGAATAGGGCACTGAAATAGTTGGTATTCCCTGATGCAATAATATGATTAAATAGGAAATTATATGAAGGGTTGGAGGAAAAAATTTTAATAGGAAAGTTCCTCTCTGACAAGTTTTGTCTGAACAGAAAAAAATAGGCAGGGGTGTCTTCCTTCCCCTTTGTTACTTGTTTTATATTTAGAGCGATTTGAAAAGAAAATAAGGGACTCAGAAGTTTAAAGATATCATTGGTATTGTAATTACTAAAAGTTGGCTTTATTTGCATGTGATATTATTTTGTACATGATAAAACCAAAAAAGGACATTTCACTGTTGTGGAACATCTTGAGACAGTTTCAAGTCTTTTTGAGATATAAAATTAATGCCACCAAAACAAAGGCTATATCTACAAACTATGTATGCACAGCATGAATTAGTCCAGAAATATCATATTTAATGGCACAGAATAATATGAAGGATTTAGGAGTATGGATTAAAAGGTTCTGTAATGGCGGCTAAGGATATGTGGGAAGACTAGTAAATGAGAAACTGAAAACTCTTGTTTATGGATATGAATAGCAAGATACATCAGCAGAAATGTTTTTAGCCCCTTTGGTTTTACATACAGTTCAAGCATATTTTTATCATCCAAAGGAGAAATTGTGAAATAAAGAGCTGAAGCAATTTTTCTGGGAGGGGAAGATGGCAAGGGTCAAGTTGAATAAGACAATTCTTCCAACAGAAAAAAGTGATTTAGGATTACCTAATTTGAAAGGATATTTTGAGCTACACAGTTAAACTTCCTATACATAACACAAGCAGAAAGCTATAATTCAAAGTGGAAAAGGATAGTGATAAAACAGGGGGGTAAATCCAAAAAATAAGTAGAGATTGTGATTTTGGATGCAGATCCTAAAGGAGCATAACAACAACTGCACAAAATATTATTTTCATAAAGTAGTAGAAAGTTATTCTAAAAACTAAGCCATCACAAGAATGAAGAAAGGTGATTGTACTGATAGGGATGATTGCAATTAGGAGTACACAAAATAGGCAAGAGAGGGCTAGAATTTACTGAAGAAAGCTGACAAAGGAATAAATGTATTTGGAGCAAATACGTAGAGAAGGAAAGATAATAGAATGGGAAGAGGCCAAGATGACATTTGAACTGTAGTCTAGACTGCCTTCCCTATTAGGGATTGATTTCAGAGTATAGGCAAAGAGAAGAGGATTGAGGAATCCTACCTGCTCTCATAGGAGATTTTAATTGAATCTACAACAGACGCTGTTGTTAAAAATATGATAAATATTAGGGAATATAAAATATTGCATGATAACTATTGGAATCAAGGAGGTTAGAAAAGAATGGGGAAAGAGATTGGATAATCAATTCATAAGGAAACAATGGGAGAACATATGTATGGCTCCCACATATGCAACAAAGTCTAGTAAATTTGCTTGGCAGTGTTTCTATAGAAATGTTGGAAGTGTGATGGAGAAGAAGGAAATAACTGAGAACATATGTTTTGGGGAGTGTAATGAGTTGGCAGACTTCAAGAATTCCCTACAGACTGCTCTGTCAGAAATATTGAGTAATCAAATCGGTGCAGCTAAGGAAATGATTTTTGAGCTGGGATACCGGATCTGAATTGCCAAGATACAGTAAGGCCTTTCTAAGTTTAGTTCTGGTGGCTGCCAAAAAAGCAATTGCTAAAAAAATGGAAATCAGTGTGTAAACCAACTGTATTTAAAATACTGAATATTGTAACAGAGACAAAAGAACTAAAAGTGGGATCTTTAGAAAAGTTTAGGAGCAAATTATATAGAAAAAATGGAAATTCTGAGAACAGTACAGAATAATGTTTCAGAGGAGGAGTGACTTTTACAGAGAAGGCAGAAATTCAGCAATTAATGTAATGGATTGATAATAGTTATACAAAAAATTCATTGATGTATGTTTGTAAATAGGAACATGTTAATATGTTTTGTTTCCTTTTATATAAATTTATGTTTGCCTGTGTCTTAAGTGATAATTCAATAAAGGTGTTAAAAAAGGGAAATTGGCAAGGCTTAAAATGGCCTGCAAGAGCCTAATGCTTACCTATATACCTCTGAACCTACAAAACATTATTTTTATAAGTAACTTGAAGTTCATTACTGAGCAAAAGGCATCTGATTTGTTAGTAAAGAGCATTCCTGTTTAGTTTGCCGTTATCGATATTAAGTAACATTTTGTTTGTAATGGAAAGAGTAACCCTTCTAAAAAAAATGCTGATTTTTTGATCCTTAAGTTGTTGAGCAAGATGGAAATTTGAGACACCAAACTTCTATAGAGAGGAATGAGATAGGACGGTAGGGGTTGGGATCCTGAGGTGGTCCTTGTTTAGGAGTTTGGATATCAGTGACTGATTTCCACAAGTCAGGAACAAAGCAAAGTGCAGGGAGAAGTTCATAATGAGCTGAAGAGATGCACATATGAATGTCATGCAGCTTAGAGAAACATAAGGTTTAATCATCTGAGCCAAAAGTACTGTTTCCTAGGCAATACTTGGTGATGGTATAAAAAAATGAGATTTTCTCAGGCCAAGGAAGTAGGTGCGATTGGACTTTGTGTTCAGGATCCCATGTGTCTATATTAGACTATATCCACATAACAATCTAATTTACTTTTTCTGTTCATAGTGGGCTTGACTGTAGGAATATTGTGTCTCCCACAAATATTTCACATGATGATCAGCCAAGCATGTTTTGCATGTTGCCATATGCAACGGATTTCTGAGCCCATTACTGCCCATATATGTTACCTATGTGTAACTCTTTTTTTGTCTAACAGGGATGCCAATCATTGATTAAAGCATTTATAGTGTTCCAAGAAAGGCACATTATTTTTGCCTGTGATTCACTTGCAGGATGCATCTGTCATAACATTGCAGCACTCCTTTTAAATGTAGTTGTTTTTTCCCAAAATAGTATCAGTGCTAGTATCTGCTTTGTCTGATGCACCAGAAACTGATGCTTTGATTGTTTCAGTAAGCCACCTAGCAATGTAAAAATCTGGATAAGGATCCTCCTGGTAACAGCACAGAATATATTTCTTTGGTGTCCCACAAAGACTTGATAGTACAAGTCAAATGTGTAGTCACAGAGGTTGTAAAAATGAACCATAAAGCATCCAAGTATGTGTTGAGAGATCATATAGCATTGTAGCTGAAATTGCCATGGTATAGCTGGATTTTGTGATAAGCTCATCTGATTGATGGGAGTAGTTATGGTGATGGTAGAGTGACAATCCTGGCACTATGACAGTAGAAGAGATAAACAGTGAGAGATACTCAGGACCTTTGGAGTAGAGCCCACAGCCACTGGCAAGTCTATACCCTCTGTGCTGCCTTACCTGCAGTAACTACTTACAGCTTAGGGTCTCTTCAGTGAATACAATTAGCAAATAGACAGGCTGTTGACAAAAAGCAAAACTACTGGAACAAGGGTGATATAGGACCTGTTAGACATGATTGTCATACTCTATAATGGTGTTAAAGAGATGCCATCATGAAATGATGCCATGCAATAAGTCGTCATGAGGAGATGGATGTAATGTAAGAACAGGACCTATAAGTACCCCATGTGTCACATGCTGTTTAGGGTATGTGATTTCCTTGTTGATATAAGAGGATACCATCTGAATATGTTCAGGATGTGTATATAATAACAGCAGATAATTGTCATCTACTGCATGAACCTTTGCAGAGAAAACATTTTGTTTGCACTGCAGTGTAGTGCAGACATGTCCAGGTGCACAGGAATAAAAATTTGTTGTGCCAGGGCTGTTTAAAAATTCCGGGCTGACAATGGGAAGAGCCTATAAGCAGTATATAAGACTTTAGAGTAACACTATGCAGTGGAATTGTATCCTTTATGACTTTTACACCATGGAGTTATACACGAGCAAAAAGCAATACCCTAAGCCAGCCAAGCTGGAAAAGCATTAAGTACTTCTCATGTGGGGTGGCATCACAGAAGTGGTTTATATTATCTAGCACATTGTGGCCCCACAACTTGATATGACTGAGCATGTGCTTTTCATGTTAGAACCATGGATACTTACTATAATCTCTTTGTGGCTACATTGGATTCTTTTGTATGGCTAGCCACAAGGGTATTTTATGACAGGCTTTACTAATTTATGCTTTCTTTTGGTCTTCATCTATATCAGTGAATGCCTGATTCACACTGTATAAAGGATAAGTACTGTATGAGATACCAGGAATTGTTACTTGTTTTTCTGTATTCAAGGAAATATTTAAAATCATGAAATTTGAACTGTAATAGTGGTAGAAAACTCAAAATTTAATGGAATTTGATGCTTTAGACCACAACCACAATTCACCACACCCTAAAACTTTCTTCTATTTGAAAATTATTATTATTATTATCTATAATTTATAATTATTTTAATTATTTATTATGTAAAACCCATCATTATCTATAGAACCCATCATTGTATCAATCTGAATCAACTAGGCTGGCTAGAATTGTCAAATCTAATACTATTCAATCAAGTAATAGCAACCCACAAGATCCTGTATCAACCAGAAACTACACCTATACTCACTTCCCTAGTCACCCCCTATAATAATCTCAAAACTCTGCGCTCATCTAACAAACTACTAGTACAAATATCTAAATCTAATAACTCAGCAGGGGACACCTGTTCTCTAATACAGTGGGTAAAACCTGGAACAGTCTCCCCAATCACCTAACTTCACTGTCCTCAGCTAACCTATTTAAAAGTAAACTTAAACCCTACCTTAAATCACACTGGCTATGCCTCTGTGCTAACCCAGATTAAACAATTAACCCTTCCCATAACACCGTGCTTCTTATCGCATTATCTTATTTAGGGCATGCACCTATGTATATATTGTTTGTCTTTATCAACTATAACCAGTCTACTCTTTGGACCTCATGTGTAATTTTACAGTATGAGTGTGTTCAAGTACTGCTTCTAATGAATATTCACTATATTTCGTTTTTTGACATTTTTTGTGTGACTTTCTAATTAATAGTTCCAATGTCTTTGTAATTATCATTGTCTTTATGTATTTTTTTGTGAAACTTGTGGAGCTTTTCTCCCCGGGCTTCCACTGAAAATGGACATACATCCAGCTGGACACGCGCCCGGTCAACAGATGTAAAATAAATAAATAAATAAATAAATACAATTGCCATTTTCTTTTTTTTTTTTTTTTTTAGTTTCTAATGTTGTAGACACTGAACATGTTTTAACTTTACTTATGTACAGAAATACCAAAACTGATATTAGAATGATAATAAAGGCAGGGATTTATACTTAATATCAGAGCTGATCTTCATTTGTTTAATAGTTATAAATCAGTCTTTCTGAACATGGATGTAGTATAGGCCACGGGTGGAATTTAATAAAGCCTACACTTTTTTTCCATGTAGGCATTATGCTGAGCTGCTAAGATGGGCGCAAACATTTTTAGATTCATTAAGTACTGCTGAGATGCAGTCATGAGCGTATCAACACGTAAACTTCCATGTCATGCAAATCACTTTATAAGCAGGTGAATTTCATGCAAATGAAGCAAGTAGCAGAATCCAGCAAGCAGATCATTAGCTCTGCAGACCCCTGTGTCAGTGTCTGTAATGTACACTGAAAAATTCCATGTACAAGAATATAGACAGAAAAAAGGTGCTGTAAAAATGTACATAGATGGACAGAAATGGCATTGCACTTACAGCTATGAGTGAAACTATCATCTGTGTGTCTAACAAATTAAACGAAATAAGTTAAATTAAATTAATTTTTTTGTAATAATCTGGGCATGTTTGCGAGATGTGCCACAGTGCGCAAACATGGTTTATAAAAAAATGTAAAAATAAAGTAAAAAACAAAATTAATATGATGTAACAGAAATGTATTACAGGACCCTGCATGGAGTATCTGCAATGGTGCATTGCTGCTGTTGCTAAAGTGGTAGGGCTTTGAAATATGTAGTTTCCAGGCTGTGGGCACAGATCCCTATGCAAATGAGGTAGAGTTACTGAATAGTAGAAAAGGGTGATCATGTCCACATATCCCTTTCCTGTAGGAAGAAAACCATATTGTTGTTTACAGAGGAGGTATCTGACATCAGGGGACGGTGTGTCCAATGACTTCTAAGCTTATTTCTGCCTGTCTGTGAGGCACGCAACAGTGCTGAACGTATCCTTGTAGTGGAGTGTGTGCACTCACTTCTAAGCTTTGTTTAGCTAAAGAGAGGGTGCTTCCGCGTGTTTGAGTGGCATACCGCTATGTTACATATGGAAATATCTGGGTGTGTGTACACTGACTGCTAAGCTTTGCTTACCTGTGGGCTGTGCATTTACATGTCGCACCGTAGTGCTGATTGTATCTAAAACCCAGTGACATATTAATTAGTTTTGACCTCTGTTTAACTTAAACAAGAGCTATTAAACAATGTTAAAGATATACTTGGCAGGTTGAATGCATCATAGGTTGCCAGTTAGTCAGCACCCACAGCAGAGCACTATAAAATATGCATACACCCAACAATCTGATTTTTCCCCATACTCTGCACCATTGGAGTATAGACTTGGGAATTTTAACTGAGAGAATACTAGGGGCTGCTGCAGGACTGCTACATCTCTATGTGCTAGATGCTGAAGTCAATACTGCTGCTGACAATAGGCCTAGACAGAGAAGGAGAAGAGTGTTCAGGCCCAGGGTAACTTTCCTGGGACTACATGACATGGAGAATGTAGAGGGCTACAGGGTGGGCAGATACATACTACAAGAACTCACTGAACTCTGCCGCCCTCAACTCAGACCAAAAGCCAACAGATGGGAACCCATCCCAATGGAAACAAAGGTATGTATTGCCCTTAGAATACTAGCTACAGGTACTTTCCAAAGACAAACTGAGGACATGATGGGGATCTCAAAGGCATCTGCTTCCAGGGCATTCTACCAGTTTCTGGATGCCATGCTAACACATGCCAGTGAACTCATTTTTTTTCCCCTCACCCTGAGGCAAGGGCCATTTCTGACCCAGCTCAATTGGAAATGCTACATCTAAAGAAATCCCAATCCCTCTGCACCACACGCTCCAGAGACCTCAACCTCATTACCACAATCAACCGAATGTGCTGGAGGGACAGGTTCATAACCCAGAGACTGCCCATGCTATGGAATAGACTTCCCATACATGTCAAACTGAGCACCTCACTGGCCCTCTTCAAGAGAAATCTTGATGAGTGGATGGCAAATAGAAAATTCACCCCGGGGATTACTCCAGTGGCTCTACTCGACAGAGCACTGTGAACTAAGGTCAGGTGGCATGATGCCAGGTTAATCCTATGGGCTAGACCTGTAAAGGGTCCACGGCCATTTGCCTAGTACACACCATTGAACCTATGAACCTATGAACAATATGCAACACTTCTACCATGTAACACAATACCCTGAGGTACTGGGTGCCATAGATTGCACTTATGCACACATCAAGTCACCACCCGGTGAGGAAGGTAGAATCTATGTCAACCGCAACTGGTACCACTCCATCAACTGCCAGGTCATGTGCAATGCCCAGGGCATTATTATGAATGTGTGTGCTGGCAGCCCTGGCAGTTATCATGACTCCCATATCTGGCACTCATCACAGCTGTAACAGATGTTTGCTAAGGAGGACATCCCACATGGCCATTTACTAGGGGATGCTGGCTATGCACTGGAACAGTGGATGATGTCACTCATCAGAAATGCACACCCATCCACTGAAGAATGCCATAATGAATCACACACACAAACTAGGAACATCATAGAGCATGTGTTTGGGCTTCTGAAGTCACGTTTCCAGTGTCTCAATATATCTGGTGGAGCCAGGCAGTACTCTCCAGCCACGTGTGCCCATATGTTCACAGTATGTGCCATGTACACAATATGATCCTGCAGAAACAGCTACAGCAGGATCAGCCAAGGGAAAGAATACACAGCTCCCCACCAGTGCCTACATCACCACAACCACAGTCACAGGAGGACTCTGAGGAGGAACCCCCTGATGATGTCCCTGTAGGAAGATGTAGGAGTGTGCAGTATGCCTTGGCTTTGGCTAAGAGACAACGCACAGCACATTCACTGACAACCTAGGGCCCTAGGGACTGACACCTTACTCCTACTCACATAGATGTATTAAAATTGTTGATGCCAGATAACCCACACAACCTGTACCTATCCATGTATTGGCTATGTACTACTTGCATCACACAGAGTCAATCCTGAACTACAGTCCTATCAACTGCTGCATTCACAAAGTAAGTCTTTAACCTACACACTACTTGTAAGAATTACTATAATATGGCATTGTATGTATGGATCTGCTTCATTTATGCAAGGCAATATAGTGGGCTATGTGGACAGAAGTAACATCCACATGCGACTACAGGTACCAGTCCAATAGTATGCATTCCGTAATAATCACTAGGTCTCATGGTTGGCATATCCACTACATCAGGCAAGGGAGTTGTTAAACAGTAGGGTCACTTGATATTTGGACTACTGCCTATCCCAGCAGATCATGTGCTGTTGTTCCTCCACACCCAACACAGCAGTGTTCCCACATAACTGCTGTAACAGTAAGTCAGCAATGATATATCAGCAGACCAGGCAATCTCAGAGCTGTAACATAGAACTCAATCACACTCTGTCTGGCAACCTGCGTGACTCAGTGGACTAGGGAAGTTGGGTGATGGTGTTGATGTTTCTAATCTGGAAGTAGGCAGATCTGTTGCATGTGAGGTATTATTATGTTGGTATTTTCAGACTGTTAATCTGTATGTGGTATAGCATTATGAACCTCAGTCATGTATTAAGTATAGCAAACAGATGGGGAATTCCTTGGACAGTTACGTACAGTATTGCAGAATAAGGGACAGGTGTCAATGTCTGTAACATACCTTTCAACATCTTAGTGCAGGAAATCTGTTCAAAGTCCGACAAAATGGGGGCACAAAGGCCCACAAATAGGGGCATATGTTAAATACTGATCTCAAAAATGTAAATAGTTGCTAAAATAACAGATGGTGTATTTCAACAGACAATTTTCTGAAGGATTTGAAGTCAGACACTCAGTTGAATGGCACTATTTAGTAACTTCAATTCTAAGTTCGTCAAAATGATTTGCCAGAAAACCACAAATTTTATGAGGAACAGACCATGAGCCAGAACTCTGGACAGTTGAGAGCTATAGTTTGTAACACAAAAAATCCAGGACTGGAGTACAAGTAAGTGTGGCCTGGAGTCACTGTATAAGCACTGACAATCACACTGGGCATGCCCAAACAGTTAAAATAAGATTGATTCTATTGCCCCATCAGCAGACTGACCTATGTATAGATATGTCTATACCTACAGACATATACATATCCATCTGTCACTATCTCTCTTTTTCTCTCACATACATAGTATATCTTTCACTATGTAGTGTCAAATAGATATATAGCAATATACATATTTATATATATATATATATATATATATATATATATATATATATGTATATATATATATGTATATATATATATATATATATATATATATATATGTATATATATATATATATATATATCAAATTGATACATAAACTCTCCCCATATATCTACATAACACAGATACATATCATAGACACACACAGCTACATTTATATATACATCCACGTTAATTACAGATATATGTGTGTGGATGCCTGTATTGTTTTACATGCCCTAATAATGGTGAGTAAATCTTCACTATTACACATCCATAATGTTGCTCAAAGAATCAAAACTAAGGGTGCAACAGTACATAATCTAATTACCTACAGACCACTGTGCTTGATGGATGTCACCACTTAGAGACATACAAGGTGAGCAGGTGGTGTAATGTATAATGTTGTCAATAGACCCATGGACAGGGCACATTGCTCTTCCCCACAGGCTTGCCCATCTAACTACAAGCAGCCACATATGGCCATACTGGTAAATGCAGACACATAGCTAGGATAATAACAGTTATCCCACTGCTAGCATTCTAGATGCAGATAACAGTACAAAGCAATATCACTCTGCAGACCACAGCTGCTGTTCAACACAAGCCTAGTTTGTGTAATGCACAAGTACTGTGCCTGCAATCACATATGCAACAGACTCAACATGTGGTGCTTGCAATAAGTACTGTGATCTGTAGTGAATACATCTAGATAAGTAGGGGTTCTAATCTCATTGCAGACTATGTGTGTGTCTGTGTGTGTGTGTGTGTGTGTGTGTGTGTGTGTGTGTGTGTGTGTGTGTGTGTGTGCGCGTGTGTGTGCATGTGTGTGTGTATACCCCTACAAAACAACTGCCATGGCCTTATGAGCTATCCACCTGTAACTTGCTGCTGGCTTCCACTCTGTAATCTTCTACAAGACCTGATGATGTCATCCTCCTTAACACTACCAGCTGACAGTGCAGTACTAGGACTTAAGCCATGGCTCATGTGATAAATACTGTGATCTACAGTGTGTACGACTAGATAGGTAGGGGTTCTAATTTCACTGCAGGCTACTTGGTGTGTGTGTGTGTGTGTGTGTGTGTGTGTGTGTGTGTGTGTGTGTGTGTGTGTGTGTGCATGTGTGTGTGTGTGTGTGTGTGTGTGTGTGTGTGTGTGTGTGTACTCCTGTAAAACAACTGCCATGGCCTCATGGGCTATCCACCTGTAACTTGCTGCTGGCTTCCACTCTGTCCTCTTTTACAAGGCCTGATGATGTCATCCTCCTTAAAACTACCAGCTGACAGTGCAGTACTAGGACTTAAGCCATGGCTCATGTGATAAATACTGTGATCTACAGTGTGTATGACAAGATATATAGGTGTTCTAATTTTACTGCAGGCTACTTGGTGTGTGCATGTGTGTATACCCTTGCAAAACAACTGCCATAGCCTCATGAGCTATCCACCTGTAACTTGCTGCTGGCTTCCACATTATCCTCTTCTACAAGGCCAAATGATGTCATCTACCTTAAGACTACCAGCTGACAGTACAGTATCAGGACTTTAGCTGTGGCGTATGTGATAAATACTGTAATCTACAGTGTGTAAGACCTAGATAAGTAGGGGTTCTAATCTCACTTCAGGCTGTGTGGTGTGCATGTATGCCCCAATGGTATGTCCACGACAGAAGAACGAAATGCTGGATCACCGACGACCACATCGCCGAGGTGATATCGCCAACAGCAGACACCCCCGACAACAGTAAGTCAAGGTATTATGGAACGGAATACATTTCCATTCCTGTAATACACACAAAAACACATTAAAATGCGTATATCAGGGGGGTAAGCATCCCTGCACCCCCCATGTGGGGGGGGCTGCACCCCTCACATCCCCCTACTTAAATATACCAAGTCTGAAATCGCACTACAGTGAAGGAATGGGACTAACTCTCATTCTGCACTAGTCAATTTGTCAGGGATGTCTGCTGTTGGTGATGTTGTCTCAGCGATGTGGTCATTGGTGATCCGGTGTTTCATTCTTCTGTCATGGACCCCCTAATGGCATAAATATGATCATCTTGGTAGCATAGAAATAGGTATGGTCTTGCAATATTTTATTTGTAGCATGTGATGTGCCCCCCCAATGGACTGACCACAACAAGTCCTGCTGATATCATCTTCGATAGTATTTCCTGAACTGATAGTACTAGCAGACATAAAGTGTGTAGCATGCATCATGTACTGTGATCAGTAGTGTGTATCATTGCATAGGTAAGTTCTCTCATCTACATACAGCCAACTTGCACTATGTGTGTGGCTTGGCATTTTCTGTACACAGTGATTGGAAGTGATGCTAGCCTCAATGCAGCCATGGTTGTGTGTGAGCCTGTTAGAGCATTTTACATCATGTTATGGAACTATAGGATATTTGAACATCACTTGCATAATGGCCATACAACCCTCTCAATCATAGACATCTTTATACCTGTAGTTACAGGATCAGCACATATTGCCCCAGTCCATGAGGGACACAGGCAGATGCCCTGTGTTGAGATAATGGTCATGCAGCCATTCATACAGATGGCATGTGGTGAAGTGCACTGAGGTGCTCTCTGTGCCATTAGACAGGGTTCTGTTTAAAGGGTGTGTTTAAGTCTGCTACACAAATCCTTCCCAAAGGCATGTAGTACCAACGTCACATACTAGGTTAATGTCCTTACAGTGTGTTACCCATCTACTATGGCTCCTACAGATAGGCAGCATATGCAATAAAGCAGGGTTACACATTGCTCTGTATACAAGACACACCTCACCTCTCCATAGTCTATGTACCGCAGGTGATAATGAGACTCATTGCAGACTACCCATATTGAACACATACTGGAAACTTGAAGTGACCTTGTGAGGGAACATACTGTTGTGTGCAATTGCCAGTACTGCTTGGAAAGATACAACACCAAATGGCCATTGCACTCAGATATTAGCATGCTGAGGGAAGAGTACTTGGAGGTTATGAGTATGTCGCATACAGGTGTCTGTGCTGTCACTAATGCCATATGATTCCTGCCATACCACTGTAGAGACAGGATTATCTGAGGCACATTAGGTGTAAACCTGTGTGGCCAGGTCTGTGTGCCCAGTTTGTTCACCCCTGACTATGTACATCACATGTTCTGACTGATGTATTACTTACCAGGCACATAGGTCTAACTGATGGAACTGATACTACACATATATTTGCATGGAGTTTAGGGCCATTACAATGTCAACAGGCATGTGTTCGCAATATCCTCTTGCAGGATAGTGACATACCACAGAGACTCTATGAGTGCTCACAATTTGCAGGCATCAGCAACATGGTTAGCCATAGTCACTCAGTAGTTGTGTGTATTGTGGTTGAATGGATTTCAAGTAGTAGAGACCCAGGACTGTGGCCTGTTGAGCACTGTTGCTGACAGATCAACTATTAGAGGCAGATGTCCCAATGTTGCATATGTGTGCCAGTAATGGGCCACTTAGTGACCCTACAATGATAGTATCATGGAGCATAAGTGAATGCTTTGTAAATGTTGCCTGAGCAGGGGATATAGTCAGATGGATAGGCTGAGTCTAGGGGGTTGCACGCCCTGATGTACCCTTACCCAAGTCCATGGTCACTGTCTCAGAAATGTCCACCACATGTAACAGTCATGCTCCCCTGTCACACATCCAAACCATGTGCAGTCAACTGTGTCTAAAACACATATATGTGTGCTGATCAGCTTCATGATGATCACCCCTACAGCCATAAAAATATGGATACACAGACAAGGCAGTGTACAGTTATGTCGGTCAGTGGATGCATCACCTGTGTGCAAGATTATGAGAGTTACCGCTGTTCACTCAGCTGGTGTATAGCCAGTAGTGTCAGTATGATTGCAAGGGTTTCCCAATGGTGCTAGTAATCCTTGTCAGATCACATTTGGGATGCAGCCTGGAATGTTAGCATGTGTGATAGATGCTGTGTATCCTCCATGCAGAGGGCAGTTATGAACTGCTCAATAAATATGGAAGTTATGGTACAGGTTGTAGGAATGTCATGTGTCACATGTGGTGGAGACAAGGGAGTGTAGTTGATGCAGACATTGTGGGTGTACAGGTCAGGTATGAGTCCAGACACATCATATGTGGCATCATGATGTATGAGGTCACCAACAATCTAGGCCTGTCATTTGAGGTCACACATGTAAGTACACTGTACATTGTGGTTTTGCTTTGTGTGGGTGGCTACTTTTGTCACTTACCATGTATACTCAACATCACAACAACACTATGTCCTTTTTTAGCTGAGGAGTTAGTGCCTCCATGTAAGGAGGCACTCTCATCCCAACTGTCACACAGCACTGTCCACCTGTTACTGTACAGTCATCTAATGGCAGCTGTCCACCAGTCACATTTGCAGAGTCATGTTAAGCCTGTGTCCCTCCTGTCCTGTGCAGCCAGGTTCATGCCATTGTAATGCTGGTGATATAATGCAAGGGGGAGAGCTCTGGATATTTGTATTTCCCCTCTGAAGGAGTGGTGCAGTCACGATATGTCAACCATCCCACAAGAGGTAATAAATGGCTATCTTGACATATATGTATGCATTGTCTGCAAGGGTGGGTATGTGCCAGTAGTTCTAAGAAGACTGATCTGTGGTCAGATCCCACCAGGGAGGACCTCACATTGGGGAGCTGTACTAGTCATCCATATTGGTAAACACATGATGCACTACATTGGTTCTCCATGTGAGGATGTCATGGTAGTGCTTCAGGGCACTGTAGGTAAGGACCCAGAGCACCCGTTGGGCAACTTCCCTAACATGTTTGTCTATGCTCTGTACAGACATCTTGCATGCCTTTCTTCTTGCAGCATGCTTGAAGTAACTGCAACACTTATTTGCATGGAGGACAACTAACAGGTAGTGCCAAGCAGTGTCTCCAGATCTCTGAGCCATGTCACCTGAAATGCCATGATAGCAGTTAGCATGGATACGAACACTGACACTGTCATACACCTAGCAACACTGGACCAAGCACTGTTACATTTGCTCAAGGTTAGATCATGCCTACTGGCTGTAACCAGTGAAGCCCATTGAGTGTTGCATTATGTAATTGATGTTGGACATATGTTTCACTCCACCAACCATGCCCTGACAAGGTGTATGACAATATTAGGCCAGCAGGCCTTGGTGGAAACTGTGTGCAGAGTGTTATGTCAGCTGGTGGATTGGCAAGTGTCTGACAGTCACATTCTGGAAAGATAGCAGACCTGCGCTGTAATGATGCCAGTCACCAGTGGGGTTCACCATCCTCCATCATTGGTGTACCCAGTCTACCTGTTCCCTCTCTGCAGTCACAGCCAGTGCCAGTGACCTCTGACTGAGTATGTTAGCGGTGATTGTAACAGCTCCCAATATGCAGATTCCCACACAATATCAACAGGTATCCAAGATGGCCTAAGACACAGTCAGCTGCACTTTGAGCCACTGACAAAGGCTAACTGCCAGTGACTGCATAATAATATCCTGTGGAACATTATCCACCCCTGCAAAATATTGAAGTGTCCACACACCCCACACAGTTGACCCATTACACATGGAGTTATGGACACAGTGAGTAATGCAGTGTTTGATTCTCACTGGTCAGTAAGATGTGGGGATGCATTCACTGTTGTACACCCTACACTGACAGGATTGCTATGTAAATCCCAGACTGTCACTGCTAAACTGAATGTGGCAGTCATCATGGCCATCAATGTGTGCAGTGGCACCCTTGCTATGTCACTGCACAGGCATATCATACAACTGTAGCAGCCACACAGGTTCCATGGTACACCAATATACAGTTTAGATAACATGCACTATGGAGTCCATGTCAAAATTTTACATGTGAAGTCTGTCCCCTAAATGCTTTGGAGGGGATGTCTCTGGCTCTATACAAGGAGGTTTCGGATCCCCCTGTGTACCTACAAAATATCCATGACAGGACTAACACATGTCTCACCTGTTCTACACACCTACAATATCACTGTAGTATACATAGTACACGCTGGAGAGACCGGCGTGTAACTCAGACAGTACACCCTACATGAAATAGCCCCCCCCATGCATGTGAAGTACACATCTGCTGTGACACACATCATGTGCAGGTTATACACTAGGATGCAGAGCATGACAATAATAACCAGTGTTGGGAAACTGTCTGTACTAGACACAGGATATTTGTAGATGGGTTACCACCATTACCCCAGCTTGTAGATGTGTGAGTTCCCAAAACCCTGGTGACACATATCAAGGGTAGCAGACATGTTCACAGATTAGGGAAACATGAGTATGCCAAATTCCGCCATTGTACTTGTTAGCCTGTTATACACATATAAACCTATGGAGCCATGCACTTATAGTGCCGCACCTTGCTGAATACATATTTCTGCTGTGCTGACATGCCATACTGTGCTGCTTCATTGCCACTGTGTATCCATATATTATCCCAACAGAACCCTGAAACAGAAACATAAACAGCTCCATGACACACCTCTCATCATGTAAGTATACAGCTATTACAACATCATACAACATAAGGTACACCAAAGTATGTGGCATACTTCTGACAAATGCCACCATATAGTATTTGTCATTAACCACTGCAAGTGGCAGGGCAAAACAACACTGCATTACACAAATACATGTTAACTAATATAGTCACCCTGTGCATCAGACACAGCTTCAATTCCCTGCATCAATGGTGAGCCACAGATATTGGATAGAGGGTGGAGACACTGAGCAAGAAAGTGTGGCAACTATGTCTCCAGTGAGTGTAGACACTGGCCATAGCAAGAAAGCTGGAAAGATCCCACACAGGTGGATAAGGGAGCTTGCAGGAGGCCTGCTATCCCTCCAACACCTGATGCAGGTGCCACACACAGGGGTTACTGACCTACATCCATGAGTCCAACGCTCAACACCACCCACATGTTTCAGCACTTGAACTGGGTGTTGTGTGGGGGTGCAGGAGGCCTAGGCTGAACCAAACAGTTGACAGCATGTGTGTGAGTCAGGAAGGGAAGCAGGTAAGATGGACCATGGAAAGGTGTCGTGTGTGTCTGTAGGTGAGCTGCATTTAACAGTGGTGTGTGAATTTGTGCGTGTATACAGTCAAGCTCAGTGTTAGCCCTACATATGAGTATGTTGGACAGCTTTGGACCATACATGGTAGAGTTGACAGTTCACTGTCTCCTGCCCTGAACACGGGAACTGGCTCTGCCAGGAGTTGCACTGGCACCTCCATGCTCAAGTTCAAAAGCAATGCTAGTACATGATGGTGACTGCTGTCTGCTGAGACCTTGTCCTCCATGGGAATGCCCAAGACCACAGACCAATGGCCTGCCACATTGTGGTGTGGAGTGGACAGCATACTCCCCTCTATAGCAGTGGATGTACTGCCACTATAGGAGCATGATTGTGCATGGCCATGTGGACTCTCAGCAGATGGGGTTACTGACCTACATCCATGAGTCCAACGCTCAACACCAACCACATGTTTCAGCACAGGCAATGTGCAGTCCAAAACAGACACTGTCTCAGCCCACCTTCTGTCCACTGCATCAGTCAACTGATCTAGAGTGTCACCAGTGTGGTGGAGGCAGTCACAGATGTCAGACTGTGCTACATCCATAAGCCTAAGCATACATCTGGTGTTCCATTCAGAATGCGCCACCATGATGGCCTAAAACATGCACCGAGTGACCTGTGATGTGGCACCTGCATCAGGTGTTGGAGAGATAGCAGGCCTCCTGCAAGCTCCCTTGTCCACCTGTGTGGGATCTTTCCAGCTTTCTTGCTATGGCCAGTGTCTACACTCACTGGAGACATAGTTGCCACACTTTCTTGTTCAGTGTCTCCACCCTCTATCCAATATCTGTGGCCTCTGTGGACAGGGTATGTGTGGGCATTCTGACTGTGTGCAGTAACAATGGAGGCAGAAGAGAGATGTCTACCTCTCAGAGAGATTCAGCCCCCAGCAACCCCACCTGTGCCTCACTGTGGCCACCATCATTATCAGAGTCCAAAGAGACACTGACATCAGGTTGTATAGGGGATAGGGACCAACCTCCTGGTCACCTGTGATAAAGAAAAAAGTGGCTCTATTGTGTACAAAAAATCCACCAATACTCATAATAACAAAGAGCCACAACTGGATTAGTGGTCAACATTTTCCTCTCTGCTTTAATCCAAAATAAACTGCCTCAGAACAAAATACACATTCAGCTCAAGAACTTTATAACATTCACTTCAAGTAAATCAAGTAAAACATGACCAGTACAATTTACCTTTTAATTAAGCAATATGGCAGTATACTTGATAAATCGACACATTAAAACCCAGCACACCTTTCTTAATAAATATATTGAAATACATGTTTCACAGCCTAATTCAATGTCCTTTCAAGCTTTTGTGTTTTAAAAGGCATTTTAGAGTAAATTCCTCATTTTAACCATGACGCTTATATTTTCTTAACTGTCACTGCCAACATGTTTCTATTTGGTCACCTACACTCCTGTGATTACCCCCTCTAAGATCCTTATGTACCTGTTCCAGAATGGAAAATAAAAACATTCTACCCTGTTTACACACAACATTATGTTTAAATAGGGCATTATTCTGGCCCTTAACTTTAATAGAATATAAATATTCCTTAACAAATCAGCATCATGCCTACCAGGGGCAGGAACATAGCCTTAGCACTACATGATGGGCCTGTGAAAGTTGAAGGTGAGGTAATGTCAGTACCAATGCATGCTGCAGCACTACAAGGTAATGCATGCATATATCTCACATTTACAGTACCTACTGTGTTACTTGTTGTATTGTTCAGATTCTGAGTATGAGAGTACAACTGAGGTAACCCCCCCCCAAGACCAAAGGCATGACACTCACATAAAAGTATGCACAGCCTGACACACTAACTGCTACAGTATTACAGTGCTGATCACAGTAAGCCTACCTGCATGCTCCTCTGCTGTGGAAACTGTGGCACCCACCTCCACAATGTATGGTGTGATGGATGCCTGGGAGCTGTTGTATGTGCCTATGTTCACCAGGAGTTCCTCAGTAGCTGTGAGCAGTTGCTCCACTGCAGGACCTCCACCAGTGATGGCACAATCCCTGGCTACATCTGCTGCCCTTCGTGATGCAGCATTGATAATGTCTG
Organism: Protopterus annectens; assembly: GCF_019279795.1. Lineage (NCBI taxonomy): Eukaryota > Metazoa > Chordata > Ceratodontiformes > Protopteridae > Protopterus > Protopterus annectens. Next base: position 267,483,846 of record NC_056732.1, on the reverse strand, counting down.
TTGCACGGTGTCAAACCTGCTCATATGTCCTGCCCTGATGGCCCATGCCATTCACATCAGAAACAAGGTCTTCCCACAATGCAACACATTGTTCCCTGTTTTGCCTTCTCCTGAACTGTAGGATGTGATGATGTTGCCTTAGTCCTTCAAGTATAATTTTATTTTCCGCATCAGAGAAGGGTGCATGGTATCTACGATACATGATTCCTGAAAGACAAAAAAAGGGGACCACATTACAGGATCACATATGTGGATTTACACTATGTACAGATACACCAAGGCCAAAATGGTAAGGCATTAATCACTGCTTGTTCACACATGTCATATTCCACAGTGTGTAAACAAACAAAGTGTGTGGCTACAACTGAGATAATAGCAATAGTCAGGTATTCCCACATGTGCCATGACAGCTACTGCTGTATGATCCTACACCCAACAGTCTGGTCTACTGTGACATGTCCCCTACAGGCAACCTTCCGATAATATGTCATAGGAACAGTGCCACACAGTTAGTAGTGTGCTATTACAACCACTATGAAGGGACAGTCCAAGAAGACCAGTGTGCCACAACAACAAAAGGAAATGCACCCTTGATGTATTGTACATCCTGTGTATGTGTAAGACAGCAAAAGATCAATGGCATGTCATTATCACAGGTCTACAACAGGGTTAATGCTGTAGTCCCTATTTCCTATACATCTATTCACCCATCTGCATCTTGTTGTACACAAAATCAGTTACATGATGGAGAGCTTTACCCTCTGTTGATATGTGGTGATAGAAAAGTTTTCACAAAGGTGTGCTCTGTATGAGGAAAGTCTCATACAGGCTGGGTCCCCATAGCCAGCTGCTTACCTTTTAAACATGCTTTTCATCAGCAGTTGATTGCCTTTTAACCAATCTGTGGGTTTGAAATGCTAATTGCAGCTAACACAGCTGATCTGCACTATCATCAGCCAATGACATGCAATCACTGTACAATATATAAGTCCTTCATGTAGTTTAGGGCACCTTTCTGATATGTTGTGCTGGACATTACTTGGGTGAGGAGACTACATCATCACAGAGAGTAAGTTTGTAGCAGAAACCTTACTATAGCAACATGTGTACTACAGGCTGCAGCTGCTGCTGGTAATAGACATAGGCAGAGAGTGTGAACAGTTTGGAGGACAACAACCTGTAGGAGTAACTGTGAGAGCTGTCTCAGCCTTGTTGTAGAGGCAGAGCCAGAGTGAGGCTACCCTTTCCACTCCAAATAAGGCATGTGTTTAAGGTAAGTATGTAAGGCAATGGTATCACTAACAGAGTATTAGGCAACATGTTTGGTGTCTCCTTGAGTAAGATGGGATATAAATATAAGAATATGTCCACAATTTGGGCAACTGCCAGGCCATGTGTTACAATAAGGTAGTAATTTGCAGCATGTATGAGTATGTTAGCTGTGCAGCTGTGATAATCTGCACAAAAGTTTGGAAGGATTGTGTGGTGCACTCTGATATTAGTGGCCCTCATTTGCAGTACCTGCATTGACATTCTGCGTGAATGCATATTAATGCTTGACGTGACACTTTATGTACATATACGTTAGGCTATAGGGATATGTGAAGTGTGTTCCTACCTGCAGACCTGTGAGCTCATTCAGTGAAAAGCAGACATGTCATTTGAAATGCATTATATAGACAAAGAGTGCATGACTTAGTCATTAATTGCTGCCTTCACAATACTGTAAATTCACTTCTACACACCATTGGATTTGAACCAGGACTGTGTGTGGCAAAATATACCATTTGCAAGGCAATTAACAGACTAAGCTACTATGTATCTGCTGCAGCAGGTCTATTTGCAAGATATATGTGCACACATACAGGCTGTGACATACATTTTCTACATCCATCAAGATGTGTGTGGCTTTATATGAATGTATGTGTGCATCAGAGTCCCAGTTGAACATTTATTTTGCCATTAATGCCTTAGCAGGTGTCTTTCTACATGTTATATTTCAACCTTAAATTTTGAGGTAGAAAAATTATATTGGCAGTGTGTTAACAACAAAACTGAAATATGTTATAATTTAACTTTGGAACAATGGCAAGCTTTTTCTGATTTCTGTAAGGATATACATCAGGTGGCTAAGCCATCAGATAAAGAGAACCATATTGTTTTACATTACACTCAATATTTGAATATATGTTATGCTCACTTAAATAACAAAGAAGTATAGGAAAAATGTGATATTTTTAAATATTATGACTCTATTAAGGAATATCAATGTCTCCTTGAAAAGAGGCATAGGTTAGGTTATTTCACTGCTCATGATCTTCAAAAGAAATTTAATGTTGAACACAGCAGTATTGCAGTATTCTATTGTCTACCCAAAATGCATAAAGGTTTTGAAAATGTAAGTGGTAGACCTATTGTTTCAGCGGAGAAATACTTTTTGAAAAATGCTCATGTGTTTAGGTTCATAGGTTGGTACTAGGCTATCGGCCCTAGGGTCTATACAAGCCTAACCATAACAATTCCTTGTCTATTTCTTCCCACACTATTTACTTCCCTGGACCCCTGTCTAGCAGGGTGACTGATGTGATCCCCGGGGTGAATTTCCTTTCTCTCATCCAATCGTCAAGGTTCCTTTTGAAGAGAGTCAAAGAGGTGCTCTGCTTGACATGTATGGGTAGTCTATTCCAGAGTCTGGGGAGTCTCTGGGTCAGGAACCTATCCCTCCAGCATGTTTTGTTTATTCTGATGACAAGGTTTAGATCCCTGGACCATGTGGCTCTGAGGGATTGGGATTTCTTTAAGTGTAGCATGTCCAACAGCTCAGGGTTTGACATGGCATTATATGTTAAGCAGAGATCGCCTCTGAGTAGACGATATGTGACAGAGTATAGGTGGAGTTTTTTAAGGCGGTCAGCATAGGGCATCTGTTTTAGGCCTGTAATTTTTTTAGTTAGGTATTTCTGCGGCCTTTCCAGTTGTTGCAGATTGAGAGGTACATACCAAATGGGGTGTTGTATTCTATAATGGGTCTAATGAGGGATGAGTACAGTGGGACAATGACCTCCTTTTTTCTGGTTGAAAAGCCATTAGTGATGAGGTGTGCCACATAGAAGACTTTCCTGATGTGGTTATCGAAGGTGAGACCACTGTCCACCTGTATCCCTAAGACTTTTATCACACTTTCAGTGTTTAGTGTACTGCCACCTATGTGGTAATTCATGGATACATGTTTTTCCCAAAGGGGATAACTATACATTTCTTGGCATTGAGCCCATGGCTCTGGCACCAAGCATCTGTTTCTGTAAGGCCCTTTTGTGGAGTATCTACATCATTTGGGGATTCAATAATGGCTCCCAGTTTGCAGTCATCTGCGAACTTTGTTAGCCAGAGTCCCTTAGTGTTGGCCTGTACTTCAGAGAAGTAGATGCCAAACAAGAGCGGTCCCAGCATTGAACCCTGAGGCACTCCACTTGTCACTTGTCTGGAGCTGGATTTGGAGTCGGCTACTTTTACAGTGTGGGTTCTGTCAGTAAGCCAGTTGGCAACCCATCGAGTGATGTAGGGATTAATGCCCAGCTTAGTAAGTCTATCTATGATTCCAGAGTGGGGGATGGTGTCAAAGGTCTTGGTGAGGTCCAGATAGGCTGTGTGGACCGCCTTACCCTCTTCCACGGCTCTGGAGACTGATTCAAAGAAGTCAATCAGGTTCAGGAGACAAGATCAGCCCTTCATGAACCCAAACTGGGTGGGGTTCAGTTTTTGAAGGTTGCCAATGTCTTTGTTTATAAGTTCCATGATAATACGTTCCATGGCCTTGCAGACCAGGCTCATCAGACTGATGGGGTGGGATCTGAGTTCCCGGGATCCAAGGTGGATCCCCCCTTGTGGAGTGGGATAACTGTAGCCTTGCGCCACTCAGTGGACATGAAGCCTGAGGTGAGGCTATGATTAAACATGACACTTAGGTGAGGTGCCAGTTCATTTTGTGGTTCATGTAGTACACAGCCCAGGATGTCATCTGGTCCCATGGATGCTGCATTCTTAGCTTTGGAGAGTGCATTTTTTTATCTGTGTGGCCGTTATTACTGGAATTTGGCAATCATCCGGTATTGAGATGAGCTGTTTAGGGAGTGAGATGGGGGTGAAGTTGTCTCTGAATTCATCTGCCAGGATATTGGCAATATCCTTGGGATCAGTATATTTAATGCCATTCTGTTGTAGCTCAGAGCAGATCTGAGAATTGCCATTTAGATTCTTGACATAGTTATAAAATGCCTTGTGGTTGTCTTTGGAATCTTTGGCAATTTTATTTTCGTAACTAGCTTTGGAGGATATTATGAGGGATCTCAGCTTCTTACTGAGGCTGCTAAGGGAGTTTTTTGCATCTTGGGATTTTTCTCTTTTCTGCAACAGTTTCTTCCTTTTGTTGTAGAGTTTGTTTATGGCAGGGGACCACCAGATTGGCTTCCTTTTTTTGGAGGAGAGCATCTTGCTTCTATTTGGGATGGTACGATTCATGCATGAGTGGATGTGCTCATACAGTGCCTTAGTGTAGGATTCAGCAGTTAAACCTTCAGTTCCCATCTGCATGGGTGTCATAAAGTTTGTCACTTCTGACTTGAGTAGCATGAAGTTGGCTTTGGAGAAGTTTTTTATGGAGGTTTCCTTACTAGGGGGTGGGGGTGGGATGTGGATGTTAAGGGAGATTAGCTTATAGTCAGACCTGACCAATGAGGGGGTGATCATAGGTGTGGAGCATCGATTTCCCATGTTGGTAATGACCAGGTCTAGGATATTGGAGTCCCTGGTGAGACTATGGATTAGCTGATCCAGGGCGTTGGAATTTATGAATTCCAAGGACCGTTGGGCAAAGGTGTTGGTACACGAGTAGTTTTCCCAGTTAATGGCAGGGTAGTTGAAATCACCCAGTATTAGGGTGTTGTATCTTAATATTTCCAGTATGTTTAGAAAGGTGTAGTGAGTATCTTGGGGCATGGTGAGGGATATGTCGCAAGCTACAATTTGGATTGCAGTCTTACCTAGTGTTATTTGCACCTGGAGAATTTCAGACGCATTGTGTTGGGCAACTAGCCTGGTGGTGTGAATATCCTTGGTGAATATGGACACTCCTCCATCTTTAGTGTTTCGGTTGGTATCTTATTGCATGAATATCTAAAAACATATGTAGTGGGCATCCCTTCCTATATTAGAGACAGCGAGGATTTTTTGGAAAAAATTAGGAATTTGACTTCGAATAGTAATATGTACTTGCTTAGTCTTGACGTAAAAAGCCTTTATGCTACTATTAAGCACAGTGTAGGAATATCAGCCTTGTTCTGCTTTTTAGGTGACCATCACAAATCTCATTCTCTTATGGATTTGCTTTTGTTCTCCCTGAAAAATATTTTTTTTGTGTTTAATGGGAATATTTTCCATCAATTACAAGGTACTGCCATGGGGCAGCTGTCACCCCTATGAATGAAAATTTAGTTATGTTTATGTTTGAGGAGGATTATACATATCCACATGATTTTTATAAATCTGAGGTAATAGTTTACTTCAGATTTATAGATGATTTGATTTTTTTATGTCAGGGAGATCAAACTAGGGCATCTATTTTTGTTGATGACATACAGGTGAATAATATGGGTCTTCAGTTTGATGGTATTCAGATGGGTGCCCAAGTAAATTTTCTGGATATCCACCTTAATGTGTTGGATACTGGAATACATAGAAAGTTAGATCAGAGAAATGTATTTCTTTTTGGGAGTAGTTATCACCCATGTCATTTAATTTCAGTACTGCCATATAATTAATTTTTGAGAATTGATAAACTGTGTAGTAGTGATGATATTTATAAAGAAATTTTGGAGACAGAAAAAATGTTTATTGAAAGAGGATATGATAGGAATATGGTAAGTGAGGCAAAATCTAAAATTATGAATAAGAGATTTGTAAATAGGAATGTTATCTGTCAAAAAGGAAATAACAGGAATTTCGAGGTGGTTGGTAAGAAAAGAAACAAGATGAGCATAAATGAAGTACAAAGGATACAAGATAAAAAGGAAATTTATTTTGTTACTACATTTAATGTAATAATGGATGAGGTGGTCAGTAAAGCTCGAGAATTCTGACCTATGTTATTAGGGGGACAAAGACTTAGCCCAAGTCATGGCCAGACATGTGAATGTGTCTTACAAAAGAGCCAGAAATTTGGCTGACGTGGTGCATAATTTTTTTGTTCCACCAGATGTCAGCATTAGTAGGGATAATTTAGTAAGTAAAGGCACTATACCTTGCAATAAGTGTTCTATTTGTAAGAAGTTGGTCCCTACTTTTTCGTTTATTAATAATGTAAGATTTGTGACTAATGGGACTTACACTTGTAATACAGAAGGAGTTATATATGCTCTTAGTTGTACCTGTAATTTATATTATATTGGGGAGACAGCAAGAAGTTTTAAGGTACGCCTTCAAGAGCATGTTAGAGACATACAAAATTAAAAAAACTGGATAGTCCTTTGGGGGGGGGGTGGCATTTTTTATCTTTACATAATTCTAATCCTGAAGATTTGCAAGGTGGTATTTTGGAAAAAGTTGAGGTAGGCTTATGGCAATGTGTTAGTTTAAAGGATAAACTCCTAAAAAAAGAAACTCTTTTTATTCTGAAATATAGCACTTTAGAGCCCTTAGGGCTTAACAAGGAATGTAATTGGAGGTATGTAATTTAGGAATGGTAATTATGATTGCTTAATTGTTTTTTAATTGTTTAATTGAGATTGTTATGGCTATTTAATCTGTTGAGTATTTGATGTATTTTACTCTTGGAAGGCTCTTCTGTCAAGGCATTAAGTTTTATTAAACTGTGAATTTCTGGGATCGTGGCCACTGTGATTTTGTCTTTCTACATGTTGCTGCTGAAGTCCCCATTTACCTGCTGTCACAGGCCTCAATTACATCCATTATTCTGTCTTTGGCTTTCTAGTTGTGTACTATTTATTTATTTATTTAACATTTGTTAACCGGGAAAGTCTAACTTGGAATGAAGCCAATTTTCAGCGGAGGCCCGAGGAGAATTGCACCGGAGTCTAAGGTACACTCCCATTTTTAATCTTTTTCCTTTAATTACATTTTAATCAAGTTTGCATTGCACACAGCTGTGCTGAAACTCACTTAATGACTATAACTGTCACTATGTTTTATTTAAACCACATTTTTAAGTAAGAGTTGTGTGGTGTAGCAGGTTAATGCAGTGGTCTGCAGGTGTGATGGTCTTAAGTTCAAAATATGGGAGGGACAGGTGTTTATTTTGTAAGTGTGTATTACAAGTTTATAAACACATATAGTCAGTAAAGCTCTATTTAGCTGAGCTTAGCACAGCTGTGTACCATGGCACATCGTGCAGCAACATACTAAAAAAAGTATATAAAAAAAAAGAAAAATGGGGAGATAGGAAAGTGTGAAAAGGGGTGCAAGCAGGGTGAAAAACATAGTGAAAGGCAGGTAGAGCTATGCAGGAAGGGCGTAGGAAAAAAACATAGCTATCCATTTCTTGTACAGCAACAACTGTGCACTTTGACAGAATTTGTACATGACTTTGAACTCTCAACCCCAGTGAGAGGGGTGAGGACAAAATAAGTGCATTGTCAAGCCAATTGGACCAAATTATTTGTATCCAGTGGACATGTGTGTGAAATGGAGAGCTATGTATGAAAAGATTTTTTTTAAGGTGAGAGTGGAATGTTGTGGAAGGGACATAGGTACATGTGGGAGGGGTAAGTTGGGTAGGTGAGGATGCAATTGCAGACAGGCAAGAGAGACAGCACAGCAGATGCGTCTTTATCACGTTATCAAAAGTTTACTTAATCAAATCAATAAAGGTCGAACTTTGTTGATCGATTAAGTAAAACATTGAATAACGTAAAAAAAAACAAATTAAAAAAAACTAAATGGCATAGGCGGGGGGGGGAAGCCCCCCTGCACCCCCCCACACACCCCTTACTTAAATATACCAACTCCGAGACCGCACTACATTGAGGTAAATGGAAATCTCCCCTTACAGAGATTTCCGTTTACTTGCACGATGTTCTTCGCTTTCGATATTGTCGTGCTGACAATATCAAACTCAATATTTTCAGCTTACGACAACATGAAGTAGAACCCAGCAGACAGGGGTGGTGAGTGACACATGAGGGGTGAACACCTTGGATAGGGAGGGTGTTGTGGGATCCAAGTCCCATGTGCTGCTAAACAGCAGCAGTGTGACTCACATCCCCACCCATAGGACTGTTGGCACTGCTACATCACTCCCCTGAGAGTGGCAGTGCTGGAGGCTCGGCACCAGGGCAAGACTACCCTACCATGTCAGCCAGCATGCTCTTAATCTGGTGCAGATGGCAGACAAACTCATGGTAGACTGTCCTGCATACCAAGACTGGCAGTTCATCCTGGGTGAGAACACCTCTTCCACCACTGCTCCCGGGGGGGGGGGGCTGGGCCCCATCTTATGGGGTAGTACTACCCGACACCACAGGTATTGCAGGGGCAGCAGAGGAGGCACCACTGGTCCGGGTCCCAGATGTGCTGGCACCCAGTGCCATGGCTGGTTGAGACAAGGTAGGGGGATCAACCAGAACCAGCCTACCTTGAAGTGCTGTGGTGATAGAGGTATAGCAATAAGTTAAGGTTAGTAATAGCCAAACCATTGCTAGTATTAACAGAATGGAACATCATTTTAATTCATACAAATACATATTAATGTATATTATGTGTAACACAACAGTAAATAACATAACAGTCAGTATGGTAACAGCATACCAGTAAGAAGTAAACCATAAGAGCAACAAAATAGTTTAACAAAGTATGTTAATAGTGAAACATAATAAGACATAACAATATTACATCACATTTTGCAAAAAAAATATAGTTTAACAGCATATTTTAATATTAAATCATAATAAATAACAATAGTAAATAAATTAAGATAAGGGGTGGGTAGAGAGAGAGAGAAGCAATCCATTACTGACAATGCAGACTACATCCCTGAAAACACTACAACTAAATACTCTACAGGCATGTAGTGCCATTTCTGAGTATAGTGACTACAATTCTCCTATAGCTGATGTAGCATGTACATACCTCTCAAGCTGTTAGCATGAGTCAGTATGGGCCAAGCAGTAACAGATGCAGGTACATTTCTACACAGAACACTTTCACATAATGTAGACTTCTATAACTACCAAGGTATTCTCTAAGCAGATTTGGTAATACATTGCATTCCAGAAAATCATGTTTTCTGGTAATCCTGTGACAGATAGATTAGGCAGTTTTAATTACATTATATGAAATGGTGACACTTGAGAGACATGTTTGTGTACAGTACATAATCTAGACATCCATCATGCCTTAGTTGGCAGGCATGAGAATAGAACCCAATAGCTGTGACTGCAGGGGACATCTGCAAAAAAAAATAACTTTATTGGTATTGCTGATAACTGTCTGTGAAATGTTAGCACAATTACATCTGCTCATAATATGGGCTACCTCAACCATATACCATATAAAATTTGTTCCTGGAGTGGGTGAAAAAGATAGCATTATGTGACTGAATTTGTTTTGTATTCTAGAACTATTGCAGTGTTACACTTGACTGCAGCACCCTTACAATAGACAAGTAATGCATACAGCTCTACTGCAGTGGTTATGACAACAGAATCCTGCTGTACGCCATTTTTCTTACTGTTATTGGTATTGTTTATTCATTATTGCAATGCAGATGTTATTGTCCACTTATTGCACTACAGTTCTACCTGCCCATTTATTGCACTACAGTTCTACTTACCCATTTATTGCACTACAGTTTTTATGGTGCATACTTTATTGCAGTAAATGCTTTACTCTTTCTTGCTTATTGCACTACAGTTAGCATAATAAATCCATACATACCACACTCACAGAGCAACCTGGCCAGATAGCCAGCATGGGACTCAGTATTGCAAGCCCTCTCAGCTGTAGCTGTTGGGAGAGAAGCACACCATTATACATACCAGTTTTGCAGACATTCAGCTTGCATTATGGTAAAACAGAAAACAAATTACTTACTTATTTGTGTAGCATTCCCTGCTCTAGCTTTTCAGATCCAGGTGTCTAACGTTCCCCTCTTTCTCCTCTTCAGGTCATCATAATGGTGATAACACTGCTCACCTGTGTGGGAGATACCAGTAACACTGGTGTGTTCCCTGGCCAACCAATCCCAGGCCTCTGTCTTACACTCTGAGCCCTGGAAACTACCCTGCAGCAGCCTGGGTTCATGATTTTTAACCAGGAGCCCAACAAAGACCCTGGAGTCCTGAATACCTCATCTTTGTGCCTCTAAGCATGCACTTTCACCAGCACTGCCTGTCATATCCACAGTAAATAAGACTCCAAAGACTGTTGCAGAATTCCTGCCTATTGCACTTAATACAGGCTGTTTTCCCACACTTACACATCACTGAGCAACATTCAAAAAAGTTTTATGTTGCTTATTAGCATGCAAACCAGCTATGGGCAGTTAAGCTTAGCACCACACAAACAAAATTAGCCCTTAGCATGCTTAAGCAGTGTTGAGCCCAACACAGCAGAGCCATATTTCACAAATTTGGCTTTAAAATTAAACATATATAACAAATTGATTTATAGACATCTTATCATTGCTATGGACTCAAACACAGGACCAACTAAACATTAAGCTGTATCTCTATACATTTAGCTACTTGGATGTTATGAAAACTAGTATGCCTTCACATTTATTACTGGGCTACGTGTTAGCATTGCTAAGCACTGTGGCATGCTGCACAAATGCGGTTAAATAAACCCTGACATAAATAATTAATTACATCCAGTTTCTATTTTTAGACACCTAGCAATGGTTGGCTATGTATGTATGAGTGCTACTCGACTCTGCAGCACTCTATGCTGCGCTGCACAAACAACAATTAAAAAAAAATAGAAAAAAGAATATTTAAAATTGCATAAGTATGTAATTATGATTATTAATGACATCCAGTTTCTATTTTTAGATGTCTGACAGGTGTCAGCTGTCTATATGTGAGCAAGCTTGGCATTGCTGTGCTCTGTGCTGTGCCACACAAACATGCAAAACATGGAAAAAAATTTAAATTTAAATATTACACATTTGATCCAATTTACAGCATTTCAACAGTAGTGGGGAACAGTACAGGCCATCCATAACCACTGGTAGCCTTTACACTTATCCCTACACCGATTCAATAATGCTGCAACTATGTCTTCCCTTGGCAGTGCGCCATCATTAATATGCATGGCACGCTACCAAGGGGTAACCATGGCCGTGTACATGGATACATTTCAATGTAGGAGCTACATGGAGCCTACATGATTTTATTAAATCCTGAGGCATGTTTAACTATGTCCATGTTATGTGTGTAGTTTCTTTTCCTGTCTATTATTGTATTTCTAAGGAAGATTTACCAGTAAGTTGTGCTGTCTGCGAGCTGAGACTGGGGACAGTCCTAAGTCACCTGACTCTTAAGGCAAGTGGTGCAGTCCTCTCATCAGATTGTCACCAGCTCAAAGTGAAAGGCAAGGGAATTGCACCATGGAGCCATCTGTTAGTGGCTGTTTGGGTGAGTACTGCATTTTGAGTTTCATCATTTTTGTTTTTTGGATTTTTTGATTTTTGAATTTTGTTGTGGCCTTTATGGGTCCAATTCATGCCTTCTAATTCATGGGAGGGTTTTTTTATACAGCGGGGGAGGGGGGGCTATATTTTATATACAAACAAAAAAACTACGAAATTACATAGCAAACTGTTACTTAACATACTGGTAATGAGTGCATACTATTTAGCTGTCCCTTTCTTTCAGGGACTTCTTTGTCATGCCTAGCAATTGTTCAGTTGAATATCCAATTACAACATCTGTTGGGTATTTTATTGTTAACTTGTGGTTCTAGCTAGCTGTTTAGGATTGGGCTCACTGGATCATGACACACATTTGAATTTTGGACTTCATATCCTTTAGAAGGTGGTATACATCACACTTCCTGTTACTCCGTCAATTTTATAAGTTATATAGGCAATGTTTGGAATCTGAGTTTGTTTTTGGGCTGTTTCCCCCCATTATTTGGGGCTTTTTTGGTATTTTTAACTGAAAGGTTGAGAGGTATGTCCCTGACTTGGTTTTGCCTTTGTCCCTCTGGTGAGTGTTTTTTTTTTTGAGAAAGGGAATGAATTGCAGTTGGTGTGGAAATAGTAATATTTGGTTTTATAGACTTCTTTGTTTGGTGGGGGCATGTGTGTTCCTGTGTTGTTATCCTGTCAGGTTTTGGAACAGGGCTTGCAGTCTGTCACAGCTTGGACTCTGTCCCCTCCCCATTCTTGTTTTGGTCCTGTGCTGTGATGTGTGATTTTGCTGGTTCTGTCAGTGGGCTTGCATGGCTTCTTTAAGTGACAGCAATGCTCCTTTTTGATTGGACATATGGGCTGCTTTTGTCAGTGATTTATCTCTCTGCTATTCCTTCATTTTCAGAAATGCCCCTATCATGAGGCAAAGTTTTGCTCTTCTTCCCACATCCTCATAGATTTTAATGATGGGTGCTGGATGATACTTAAGTGAAAATGACAATGATCATGGGGATAATCTAATTTGCATCAGGATTGGTCCCTATTCCCTCTAGTCTGTTGATGTCTCACTTTGATGGTCTGATCCTTTGAAAGGGCCCTGCTGTGTTTTAATACGGGCAAGTGGGAAGGCAACATAAGCTGTCTTGTGTGTAAAGCATCAACATTCTAAATTCCCACAACAGCAGGACATCCACTCTTATATGGGATTTTTATTAAAGATAGGTATGAATGCTAATCTAGGTGCTCAGTATATTAAGTGGTGGCATTCTATAACTCTGCAGCAGCAGACTATCCAGTCTCATGGGGAGATGTTTGACATCTCTTTGGAATTCATACAGATCAGCAGCTTTTCAACATTTTATGAATGGATTTGCTCTGAAGGCTTGTTTTCAGGAAGGCTGTATTATTTTTCCTTGCTGTTATACTGCATGGTCCTAACACTTTCAATCTTGTAGGTCCCACTCCAGATCAGACTTTTAAGGACAGATAGCTATGCTTATCCGAAGAAACCCAAGGTATGCTTTCCAACTTTGAGGTAGCACAAATGATAGAACAAGGACAGAGCTGGAGGAAGAGACCGGCACTGAGTACTAATGAAGAGTTAGTGGATAGCCATCTCCTTGAAAGAGGTCAAGAAGGAAAACAAAAATAGATGCCATAGGCCTAATGGTTAATCCACCAACACTGGCCATAGCCCCATTGGAAATGCAAAGTAATTGCTCGGGGGCAAGAGGGGCTAGGTTGAATGACAGAGGCCAGTCTTCTGAGGAATACCTGGAAGATTTTATCAATTCATTGCCAGAAGAGAGAGGGTTAGATAGTTTAACCAAGCTTTGGAAAGGGACTTTGGCACCACTTCAGTTTACTGTCCTGGGGAGGTAGGAGGGTGTAAGTTGGGGTAGGTTTCATAACCACTCTTACCCAACTTACAGAGTTAGTCCAAGACTGTAATTTCTTTTAAGGGTGCTGTCCCATCTGATCCAGATTTTTGTGTTATTCAGTTCTTATCACCTATGGCTACATTTAATCTTTCAGTTTTCACCTCCCCTAGGTCCCACATCATGGCCCATGTCTATGCCTGAGTTAAAGAAAATATTCTCAGTGGTGAATTCATGGAAATATATGCCCAAGCAGATAACAAGGAAATACGGCACATTATCAGCCTTAACAATTCTTCTAACAAGGACTTGATTGCAATTGTTGCAGCTATTGGGAAAAGGGCCTTAGCTGGGGCAATGGTGAAAAACTGGAATACGTGGTTGCTAGACTTCATGGTGTTCATGGGAGTAATTCTAGAAAAGGATCTAAGCCAGGTGTTGCCTTTGCTAGCATACTTTTTGGCCATTAGGGAAGTGCACCATGTCAAAGGGAGCTCAGGTGGGGCAAATTATGATCAGAGATTCATGAAATTGAAAACCATAGACAAGTCCCTCATGTGGAAACTAAGACACCCCAACATTTGGCTGGACAAGCTGGCCATGACTGAGATGGATGGTGTTGCTAGAAACAATGGGGAGAGGACATTCTGTTGGGCTTTTACCTATGGGAAGTGCCTTTGGCTAGCTTGTAAGTTCACTCACTTATGTTCTGACTGGGGAAGGGTCACCCTGTATCTAAGTGCTAGGGGATTGTAGGATGGGGTAGACCTGACATTGCCTCACCTTACCTTGAGGGAGGACCTGGTGAGGTATGGGATAACTCTCGAATAGGCAAGCATTTTTTATGGCTACTGAGTTGCTGCTAGAAGGGAGTTTGACTGATCTGCATCCCTCCCACTCACTAATCTAACTAGAAAACGTGACCCAGTTGTTGTCTGACTATCCTGACCAAGAAGTTGCCCCAGCCATTCTTGAAGGTTACAGTAAAGGTTTGGTTTCAAGACTTGTTCTATGGCTCTGTTAGATGCTAAATCATTTAGAACCCTTTCATCCATTAAGGGGCCTGAAGAAATTGTAGCTAATTTAATTGAAAAAAAAATGGGTAGCTGACAGAGTAATTGGCCCATTTTCCACACCTCTTGGGTCCACTTTTAAAATTTCTCTGATTGGTCTAGTTCCTAAGAAACAGGAATGTGATTAACCACCTCTTGCACACTATGGGTTCCTCAATTAATGGTTTCTTCAGAAAAGACCATGTTAAAGTACGGTACTCTTTATGGATCAGACATACTCTTCATCGATCAGGCAGAGGATGTCATCTTTGGCTATTCCAGCCCTTGGCTTTATAAGTTGGACATCCAGTCAGCATGCTGGCTTCTTCCCATTACGTAGGAGAACTGGCCATATTTGGGTTTTCAGCTTCAAGGTAAATTCTTTTTCAATGCTGTCATGCACATGGGGTGCTCAGTGGCTTGACCTCCTTTTGAACTGTTGAGCACAGCTTTGCATTGGTGCTGGCAATGCAAGGCACCTCATCAGTCAGCGGTCCGCTACAAGGATAATTTTTTGATAGTAGATGAAGGACAGGAAGGGGTAGTTCAAAGTATTTCGGTCTTCAGAGAGCTTTGTCGCACCCTAGGAGTACCATTGGACAATGACAAGCCAGAAGGTCTGTGTCATGTCTTGACCTTTTTGGATTTATAAGTTGATACCATTGATAGTTTTTTTAAAGCCTCTACCAAATAAACTACAGTAGGTTAGGCACTCACTTTGGAAACTTCTGGGGGATAATGAAGCTCGCAAGGGGGGAAAATGCACAGCTACATGGACTACTACATTTTTCCTGCAGGGGAGTTTCACTGAACAGAAGGCTTTCCTCTGGTGTATTTCTGACTTGCTGAAAGGAAAAACCCAAACATCTGAGCAGAAGGGTTAAAAATGACCTCCAGCTCTGGTTCTCATTCCTGAACCAATTTAATGGAGTGTCATTTTAGCAGTCTCCTTGGGTTTTATCCAGTGACCTTAATCTTTTTACTGATGGTTCATTATGGGAGGTTACTTCCAAGGCAGTTGTTTCACTGAAAAATGTCCAGAGTCTTGGTCAGAAGATAGGAGGAGGGATATTACTTTCCTGGAGATATTCCCTATCTGAGTTGCCACTTTAGTGTGGAAGGACAAATTACACAACAGTAGAGTATTATTTCATTCAAAAAATGTTGTGGTACTCCACACCCTCAAACAACGGTCTTCCAAGTCCAAATGGGTACACTCTGTAATTAGACTTTTAGCTTTATTGAGTTTAGAATTGAATCTGTCTTTTTAAGTGTGTATGTGCCTGGATAAAACAATCCTATAGGTGATAGTCTTTCCCAGTTTTAGTTCACCAGGTTTTGCCAGCTGGCCAAGCATGCAGAACCAATGGGCACTGCAATTCCTGCTGAAGTTTGATTAACTGTAGAAAAGTATCTGTATTGTGGTTGGCAATGTCATGGGCCAGCAACACCAGGAAGGCATATTCATCATCACTTCAGACATTCAAGGGTTTCTATAGGGTCTTGCCCCCTTGCCTCATAATTTGGGGAATGCCTTGGGTCCTTTGCTTCCTGGTTGTCAGATGCTCATAGAAGATTCACTCAACAGACTACAGGTTTATTTAGTGGCTTTAGGCTGATAGGCATGATTTTGGGCCTTCAGGGTGTAATCAGCCACTGGCTGTCTGGCAGGCTGATGAATGGGTGGGAGAATATTTGAGGGGTTTAACATGATTCCAGGAAGCTGATAGGGAAACACCTCCTTGGCATCATTGTTCAAGGCCTGTTTAAAGCAGTAACTGATTTTTTTCTAGTCTGGCTGCTTTGTTCACTTCTGTGACACTGCCAGCCCAGCTATCTGGAATTTTGTAAATAATCATGTGTCATTTGTGAATATCAACATGATTCATATGCTTGTCTTATAAATGTAAAGATCTATATGTTATGTGTATACTAACTATTGGTGCAGAAGTGTGTGTTGAACAGGGTTAGTACAGTACTGAGCTTCAAGGATGTGTCCACAGTGTACACTACTGAAAAAGAACAGAAGTGTATATAAACTTTAGGGTCTATATTATATGAATGAAAGTTCATACAATCAAACTCCCTAATGAGTGAAAATCCTGGAAATCGAAAATGATATTATAGGGGGTTGTGCCCCCCCAAACCCTCCACTAAATATATATTCCAACTCCGAGATTGCACTACAGTGAGGAAATGGCAAATACTTCAGTCTTCACTGTACTGCGATACCACAGCACGCATCTCATTTTCTTGGATTTTTGCTCGTTAGAGCGTTTGATTATATGAACTTTTGTTCATATACTAAAGCTGGAACATACAGAGTTAACTTACAAAACTTCAAGAAAATAAGTTGAAATTAAAGTGTTTTACGATTGGTTATCTCTCATTGAAGCAGACACAATGTTAAGAGCTAGAGGTTTTTCTATTGTCTTGGTGAGAAATAATTACTAGGTTTCAAATGTAAAAGTGTTTAATTGTTTTATGACTTCCAAGTTCTGCAAACTTCTGAGAGATATGTACTTGTCACACAGAGATGTTAAAATTCTGTTAGTATCTGTTAGTCTGGGAACTGAAGGCAGGTAACAAAGAGTGATACCATCCAAGCAGACCCAGCAGTAATGTCTGATATTAATTTAAGAACACTCTCAGGGAGAGAGAGAGAGAGAGAGAGAGAGAGAGAGAGACTGGGTATTTTGTATATTGTCTTGGACCTACAAACGTCTATTCAGCATTTCTGCCTGAGTGTTCTCTGTAAATAGGACTTAGGACACAGTATCTCTTTTTGATATAGATAGGAATATAGTAAATATTAGTTTAGATGTTTTCTGTATTTATTTGAACCTGTCCTGCAATGTAGTTTTAAAATACTTCCTGTGATTCTGAACTCTATAGTTGCTGTGTTATTTGAGTATTGTCTAGTTCTTTTATTATTTATTATTAAATATATTTAAACCTATATTTGCAGATGATATTTTTGAGACATATTTCAGCTCTTAGAGTACTTGCATATGTATTTGGTGACACTGTACAGGCCACTCCCAAATAGCCTTGCTCTTGGTCACACTTACCATTTGGATAATAGTAACATTACACAGTAGGATTGGTCACCCATTGGTTAGGGCCTTAAAGTAGCTGATAAGGGGTTCTGCTGGCAGTGATAACTACCTTGTGGTCTGGGCAGAAGGGAGCATAGCTAGTAATCCTGTGCCAGCCTTTCCCAGGTGTGTGTTTGTGTATAAATCAAATCTCAAAGTGTGTGTGTGTCAGCTACCTGGGCAGGGACACAAAGCACTGGTTAGACACAAAGAGAGTGTTGGGAGGGCCTGGCTTGAAACCCTGGCTAAGGACTCAGCTCTATAGCTGTGCCAGTGGGCAGTCTTACTGGTGATCTGGAGAAAGAGGGAGAAACCAGCCCCACACTGACTATGATCTCTGCGTGCTCTTAAGGGAAATTGTACTTTACTATGTGTGTACTTGTCATCCTCTCATTGTGTACATCCCTCACTGTTGCCGGTGGTGAGGATTGAGGCTCCCTGATTACTGGGCCAGTGCAGGGGCATTACATTTTAATTGGTTGGCAGTGGTGGGATATCCACATCACATATTAATTGGTTGACAGTGGTGAGTTAGCCACATCACATATTAATTGGCTTGTAGTGGTGTGGATATTGAATTCCTGTATCCTGTGTAGAGTGGTCACTGAAGGTGTTTGTACTCTCAATCAGCCAATGTAGTGAACATTCGGAGTTCATATCACAATTGTTTTATTTTTTTGTTAGCTTAGTTAGTCAGAGAGAGCAGGCAAGCATGTCAGCAGAGGAGTATGGCAAGCAGACAAGGAACCAATTAGCTGAGATGTGCCAGGCTAAAGGACTGGTGCATGCCATCCTGACTAAAGCAGACATGATTGCAGCTTTATTCACAGCTGCACCACAGAATAGCAACCAGGAGGACAATCAGACTGGCCTTGGAGATGTACAACTCTCAGAACATGGAGAGCTCAACCTTTTCACAGAGGACTTAAACATTCTTCTCAAGTTAAAGTGACTTGAGTTGTAGACAACGATTTGGAAACAGAAGCAGCAGAGAGACTGAGACATCTAGAAGCTTAGGAAAATGAGAAACAGCAACATCTGACGGCTAAGGAAAATTAGAAACTGTTATGCCTGGAAGCTGAAGAGAAGGAGAGGCAGAGACAACATGAAAAGGAGATGATGACTCTTCACCAGAGTCATGGAGGTAATGGGGAAGGGAGTAACCAAACCCCAGAAGCAACAAAGGTCATTAAATTCTTCCACAAATTACAGACAGGGATAATTTTAATAGTTTCATTCATATGTTTGAAAGGGTATATAAACCATATAATGTTGACCAAGGGCTCTGGGTACGGTTCATGACCCCTTACTTCATGGTAAAGCTGTAACTGTAATTTCTAAACTGTCTGATACTTTTTGTTTAAATTATAATGTTGTAAAGAACTGTCTTTTAGAATGTTTTAAGCTAACTCCCGAAGCTTATAGGAAAAACGTTCATGAGCATAGATGCAAGGCAGATGAATGTGTATGTGAATATGTTTCTGAACTAAGCACTTATTTTCATAGGTGGGTGAGTGGATGTCAGGTCACTACTTTTGAAGGGCTGGCAGACCTTTTGGTGAGTGACAAGTCCTTAGCATTTTGCCTGAGGACATGAGAATCTGGTTAGCTGATAGACAATGCACTACTGCAGATGAGTTGGGGAAGAAGATAAATCTATACCTAACAACCAGGGCATTACTGCACAGGAAAGGGACACCCAGTGCTGCTCAAGGTCTACAGCAACCCATGGTGTGCAGCCCAGACTGCCACAACAGAGTCCGCCAATAGCAGGGGAAGCCACTAGTCCAGGTACACATCCAGGACCAAGGGTTAAATGTTTTAAATGCACCCCAGTGGGGCCATGTAGCATATAGATGTCCACTGAGGCAAGGTGGAGAACAAAAGGTGGGAGAGCCAGTAAGTGGGAGTGACAAACTGCCAGCAGTAAGTTTTCTTGAGACAACAAAGGTACCAAACTACCACAAGAACTTATATCCTAATTTAGTGAATGGGACACAGCCTCTGACCTAACCATTGTGAAGCCTGCAATGGTTACAGAGGAGCATTACTCACTTGGGCAGTCTACTCCAGTCAGAGCTTTTGGAGGGACCCCATTCCAAATACCTTTGGCTAGGGTTCACCTTGACTGGGAGGGTAGAAAAGAAGCAAGCAAGTAGGTATGTTTGTTGATATCCCTGTAGATGTCCTGATAGGGAATGATTTTGATAATGCAGTACCCTCTGTGCATGCAGTTACACACAGTCAGGCTTGGAGACAGGCATGTGGGTCTGGTAGCCTGTGGGAGACCAGCAAACTGCACACTTGCAGCCAGGACTGATGAGGTGGTTACTTCAGGGAGGGAGCTACCCTGTAGCAATGAGACTGAATGTGAGCCACAGCTGCTTGTGGGTACTGATGTTCCTATGGACAGAGTGACTGCAAGGGCAGAGGTGAGTAGTAGTAGTAGTACCCAGGCTGAAAGTGAGGCACTGCTGTCAGAGGATGCCAGACTTCCTGTGGAAGGGGAGCTGGGAAGAGTTACCAAGAGAGAGTTGAGACAGGGTCAGCTCTCAGACCCTATATTACAAGGCCTGAGGGAGGTAGCCAGTGACGCACATGATTCTCAAGGGAAGGGGGAAATCTGTATACTGGGACAAAGGGTTACTATATAGAGAGTGGACCCCTGAGTGAGGGCTAGAAGGTGAGAGAATACAGCAGTTGGTAGTGCCCAAAGTCTACCATCTGGCATTTCTAGTCATTGCCCATGATATTCCCTTTGCAGCTCATATGGGCATAAAACACACAAAGAGACATATTATGCAGAACTTATATTGGCCTGGGATTTCCAGAGACGTAACAGAGTATTGCAGGACCTGTGAGCCGTGCCAAAAGGTAGGCAAGCCAGGAGACAAGGAGAAAGCTCCTTTGATGCCTTTGACTGTGATTGAGGAGCCATTTCAGAGGGTAGCTATGGATATTATATGGCCTCTGAGTACCCCAAGTTCCACAGGAAAAAAAGTATATCCTAGTGGTAGTAGATTATGCTACCAGATACCCTGAGGCAGTGGTTCTGTCGTCCATTGAGGCAGAAGAGTTAGCAAATGCTTTGTTAAAGATTTTCAGCAGGGTAGGTTTCCTGAAAGAAATACTGACTGACAGAGGTGCCAATTTTATGTCAGACCTGCTGGCTTGTCTGTGGAAGTACTGTGGGGTGAAAAACTTAAAGACCAGCCCTACCATCCCCAGACTAATGGTCTTGTTGAGAGGTTAAACTCTACACTCAAGATGATGCTACGGACATCTGCAGACCAGTTTAAGAGGGAGTGGGACAAATATTTGCCCCATCTGTTGTATGCTTACAGAGAGGTCCCCCAGGAATCCACAGGTTTTTCACCCTTTGAGTTGTGTGGGCATAGTGTGAGAGGGCCTTTAGAATTGATTCAAGATGAGTGGGAGGGTGAGTGTGAGTCCCACAAGGAGTCTGTTGTGGCATATGTCCTAAACCTCAAGGCAAGACATAGGTAACTCATGGGCTTGGCCCCGGAGAACCTCGCAGAAACCCAACAGCAGAAAAAGAACAGGTATGACAGGAATACTCTAGCTAGAGAGTATGCTGTAGAGCAGCAGGTAATGGTTCTCATTCCTTTCAGACGCAACAAGCTGCAGACAGCTTTGGAGGCACCCTGCAAGGTGGTAAGGAAGGTCAGTGATATTAACTACATGGTAGAACTGCTAGGCAGGAGGCAGGGGCACAAATTGTACCATGTTAACATGATGAAACCTAACCATGAGGCTCTTGTGCTGAGTATTTGAAGTGGATGGCAAAAGGAGTCTGAGGGAGATCTGGTGACTGATCTCAGTGAGGCTCAGATTGACACATCAGTGAGAGGGGTAGCAATGTCCCAGCAGCTATCCCCTACCCAGGTTCGAGAAATCCGAGCAGTGTTATTTGGGGACATGTTCACTGGGAAACCAGGGTGCACTCACCTGGTGGTGCATCATGCAGATACAGGACCCCAAATGCCTATTAAGGAGGCCCCTTATAGAGTGCCTGAGAGAGTCAAACAGACTCTTTGGGAGGAGATACAGGAAATGTTGGAACTATGGGTAATTCAGGAGTCCAGCAGTCCCTGGACCTCCCCATTTGTGCTGGTACCAAAGAAGGATGGCAGCACCACACCAGATTCTATGTGGACTACAAGAAATTAAATAATCACACAGAGTCAGATGCTGCTTACCCCATGCCTAGGACAGATGAAGCCCTAGAGCAGCTGGGTGGGGCTAAATATCATACCACTATTGATCTTACCAAGGGTTACTAGCAGGTGCCCTTGACTCCCAGTGCTAAAGAGAGGTCAGCCTTTGTGACTCCTTTTGGCTTGTATGAGTTCATGAAAATGCCCTTTGGGATGAAAAATGCCCCAGTGACTTTCCAGAGGCTGGTAGATTGTATCCTTACAGGAGCAGGAGATTTTGCCCTTGCTTACCTAGATGGTATTGCCATCTACAGGCATTCCTGCCCAGAGCACCTTCAGCATGTCAGGGAGGTGTGGGGCAGACTTCAGAGGGCAGGGTTGACCATCATGAGCAGCAAATGTCAGGTGGGTATGCCAGAGTTGTCTTATCTGGGACATAGAGTGGGTTGTGCTAAGATCAGGCCAGAACCTGGCAAAGTGAAAGCCATTCAGGCATGGCATGCCCATTAACAAAAAGCAAGTGAGGGCATTCTTAGGGACCACAGGGTACTACAGAAAGCTTGTCCTCAGTTATAGTACCATAGCTACTACCCTCACAGACCTGACAAGGAAACAACAGGACAGATAATGTTGTGTGAACCCCAGCATGTGATTCCAGATGCTTAAAGGACCTTTGGCAGGACCCCCTGTGTTAGCCAGTCCCGATTACAGCAAATAATTTGTTGTGCAGGTGGATGCTTCAAACCATGGAGTGTGGGCTGTACTTAGCCAAATTTCCTCAAAGGGTGAAGAGAATACAGTGGTATATCTCAGCCATAGGCTCCAATCCAGGGAGGAATGTTATGCAGCTGTATAAAAGGAATGTCTAGCTATAGTGTGGACACTTCAGAAACTTCAGCCTTATCTTTATGGAAGGAAAGTCACAGTAGTTACAGACCACAATCCCTTAATATGGCTACATTGAGCCAACCAGTAACATGCCAAGTTACTAAGGTGGAGGCTTGGGTTGTGAACATATGATATGACAGTGCAGCACTGCAGTGGGGTTAGAAATGCCAACGCAGATGGGCTCTCAAGACAGGGAATGGGGTAAGATGTTCCCAGATAGACTCAACCCTCTCAAGCAATGTTTCCCAAAGGTCAATTCAAAAACCAGCATGAGTTTTCAGGGGGGGGGGGGTGTAGAATTGTTACACTGCCAGCCCATCTATCTGGAATTTTGTAAATAATCATATGTCATTTGTGATTATCAACATGATTCATATGCTTGTCATACAAATGTAAGAGAAATATATGTTATATGTATATTAAACTACTGGTGTAGATGCGTGTTGAACAGGGTTTGTACAGTAATGAACTTCAAGGATATGTCCACAGTGTACCCTACTGAAAAAGAACAGAAATGTATATAAACCATCCCCGGGATTCATGAAGCTCGGTGCAAGGCCGGCGTTAGGCTTGCGCCGACCGTGAGGCATGTAGATGGCACAGTAGCACCAAATGCATATTAATGAAGGTGCGCTGTCGCCACAGCCAAGTGCATAGGAAACGAGCGCGAGGGCATAGGGCATGTCGAAGTGCCGCATGGAGGCATGGAAATGTCAGCTGTCAACATGCAACCTAAAATGCTTGCATATAACAATTTGCCTGCAATAGTAATCACACCTGTCAGTGTCCGTGGATACAGAAACATAAGCAAAGCATGCAAGACAGTTCTTGCGAACACAAAATTAAGAAGCAAACACAAATGCACGGTAGGGAATATCGAGTCTCCATCCCTCGAACAAATGACATTGAAAACCATGTGCCCGTATTCTAACGCAGTGTAGATAGTTATGGAAAGGAACTCTCCTGTACTACAACTGTTTTTAGCTTCCTTAAGTAATATTCTGTTTATTGCTACTTTATATCTAGAATAAAAAAACATCTGTTTTATTGCTTATTAATCCTTTACTTACCTTGTAACAATATTTTTATACTTTATATATCTGTGTGGAGCTTTTCTCCCCGGGCCTCTACTGAAAATAGAAATATGTCCAGCTAGACTAGCCCGGTGAACAAATGTAAAATAAAAATAAAAAAAATAAATAGTTATACCAAGTGGAAGTGAAATGCAACATGTTTGCACGCCGCCAACAGCTATGTCTAGCCCAATGGTCAGGGTTACCAGCTGTCCCACATTGTGAGGGATAGTACACAGCTGGGCAGATGTGTCCATACCAAAACCATGATAAATGTAAATATCTAGCGACTGTATGACAGAATTATATCCCACAATGCATGTAATAGTCACATACAATAGGTATGTCCATATGTAACATACCACATGTGACAAGAAATAGAATAAGCAAGAAAACGAAACAGAAGGAGCATATAAACTGCTACAACAGTAAGCTAACATGTAGGCAGAAAGGAAAAGTATTATCCATAGTGCTGACCATGGGTATGTGTTGTCCTGTAAAATCAGATATGTGTCCAGAATATATCCCATCCTGGACATATGAAAAGGTGGCACCCTACCAATACTTGTCAGGATGTGTCACAGTTGAACGGGTATTACCCGGGTGTACCAACCATGTCATGAAAGTTAAGTATGGGCGTGTACCTATGTGCATGATGTACAGCATGTGGAAGGTGAAACATGCCAGGGTAGTCCACACAACCATACAGGTACCTGACATATGTAGTGTATGCAATGTGTTCCCTTGACCGTGTCATGGGCCATCAACCAAAGAAGTGATGGATGGAGTGTCAGGAATATGTGTGTGGGGGGGATGGGTAATGGTATAATCCACAAAGGCGAGACTGTGTTGGATGCAGAATAGGTGAACTGGAGGTGTATGAGGGAGCAGCGGGTGAATCAGAAAGAAACACAAAGAACAAGTATACACATCTGCAATACAACCTGACAGGCCATACTGTAGAACACAATCACACAAACATATGAATATTAAAATGTGTGATACAAATGTACAGAAATGTCACCGGCACATACCCACAAAATGGTCTGGATGGAACCGTCCCATTCAAATGCAACACACCTGGATGCATAATTGAATACCCATCATCCCCACCACAGCACACAACCTGCCTCCATACCTGAACGTCCACCAAATCCAGCCATACTTGGCCTACTAGCTTGGCACAGCCATATCTACACATAGTGACCACTACGCAGTGTCACCCTAGGCAGTTTCAGGATTGCAAACTATGTATCCCTTGCATGTAAAACCCCATCACATTTTCGTAAAACCAAAAGAATGGACGGTATTGGTCTTGTTCAATTTTTGGATATCCCTCATGGGATAAGTAACCTGTGTAAACATCAGACTGGGTATCAGGACACAATGTCCAGTCCTGTAGACATCTGGACACAAGTTGATTGTGCAGTAGTGGTGCACGAGACTGTCCAGCCCTAGACGGTCATGCAGAATTTACTACCCAGGATCAAACACCTGCCCGTGACGCACGTTTCCCCACATGAATAATCGAGATAATATATTGTACACATTCGCATAGTAGCACTTGGAAATAGGGTGATTAAGGTGCTGACGTAAACAGGGTACCTCCTGAACCACTGTGTGGCGGACAATCACTGCTTGGGTAGGTGTGTCCTGACCATCAATGATACAATGGCAAATTGTAGGAAATAACTATGTACCATACTGCATATAACAGTTGCCTAAAGCAGTCATGTCTGGATATAAAATACATAATTCGTACAAGAAACAGACTAAGAAACTAAAGTGCTAAAGGAATAGGCTCTCAGCTAGGAAAATAATGAATGTTCTAAACCCTGCACTGACCGTGGGTATGTGTTGGCCTAAACAATCTGGTGTCTCCAGAATATATCCCATCCTGTACATATGAAAATGTGGCAACCCTACCAATGGTCAGAGCATTCGCACAATAACTGGCCAGCCTCTGAATCACTCACAAAGCCAGGGACCTTTGGAGGAAAGGTGTTGAATGAGGATGACTAATGACAAGAATTAAGAGTAATAGATGCATTTAACTGCAGAAAATAAGTAGTAATACATATGTCTCCGAATCTGTCAACACGTTCCAAGTTAATAGTACTAATATTGTAGAAGTGTCTGTGAATGTCCCTGATTTGTCATTGCCTTGTCCCTGTCACTGTTGAAATTAGTCCCTGAGTATCACAGAGGTCTGTACACATATGTACACCAACCAACTGTCACATTTGTTGACAGGATTATTGCATACCTGTAGTGAATTCATAAGTGATGTCTAGAATAATATTAATCGTATATATGAATGAATGAAATAGTCAAATGTGAAGGAAAACACCAGTGGAAACACCCCCCCACCCTGTATCATGTAGTAGAACCACCCCCCACCCTATATTATGTAGTGCTGACCTAATAATGTGGTCAGAGGTTTCCAAACCCCTGCGTCTGTAAACACAGGTAGAATGTTAAAATCGGGACCAACTCTGTCCATGTGCTACGTCTGACATTTGAACAGGTTCAGGGCAGTGCTGGTCACCAGTTGGACAAGCCTAAAACCGGACCAGCACATGAACACCCTGACAATCAAACACACGTATGTGCCAGGACTATAAGCGTTGGAGTTCTGAATATCCTTGGAGTGAGTAGACATGCAGCACGGGTCCAGAGCAGTAGGGAATAGGGAATGTCGTATGTGTAGTACCGCAGTTTTCCCAGCAGGAGAATGGATTCCTGCTGTGTAAGTGAAGCAGTGAGGCATATGTTAGGGTAGCTATGAACCATGAGTATAAATATAAATGAAGCAGAACACCAATAGTGTAGTGGTTAGAGCATCCGCCTAAAGTAAATGCATTCCCAGTTCAAGTATGACTATAGCACATATCACTTTCTTGTGTAATGAATGCCTCTGTGCTGTAAAGCCAACATTTAAACACGTAAAGGTGAACGTGTGTTTCGCATGGGGATGTTAACCGGATTCCATCAATCAAAGTGGAACTGTCATAATGAATAAGGCACACTTAAGCACAAAGACGTGGCAGTAAACATATGTAACTCACAATAAGGATATGCAAATGCGCCTGCGCGTGTGTAAGCAGCTCCCAGCATAAGAAATGTATGTTGTTTTGTTCAGGTGTAACTTATATATGTATATATAGCTATAAAGATGTGTGTATAGATACATATCCACAGACATAAAATAAAGAAATACATGAAAAGAAATAACAATTAAATATACATATATATATATATAGAATGAATGTCGAAAGGAGAAAGCATACACATGGGTTGTGAAGGGAATCTAGAGCAACTAAGGTATTATACAGTGCTTGCAGTGTATGTCAGATAAAGCTGCCCAAGAGTGAGCAGAGCACCGCTATTCACACCAGAGGCAGGGTCATACCAGTGGGCATAATATCGTTGAACTGCTACGTCAACATTACACACAGACGGAATGTATTTCATGTTGTGACCACCTACACATGTAACCCGCAAATGGCCATAATCCATAACACCAGGAAAGGAAAGTATGTGTAAATAATACATGAGGCGGTACAAAATGTGTGTAGGGCCCCTAACAGTCTGGAGATGGCAATGTGTAAAGGTGTGTCATGGCTGCGATAGCATGTGGATAATGGCTGTTACGCGTGGAAACTCAACACGGGTGGGTTGGAGGAACTATGGCTATGCCATTATGGATACAGGTGTGCCAGGGTTGGTTGCGCCGGTTCCAATGGAGTGGCCCGTGTAGGTCAGCTAGTACGTAGAAGCAATTCTCAGCTAGAGTGTCTTCTGCATGGAGACATGCGTGAATGGGCGTACTGTCGTTGAAGGTTGTGCATCAGGGCTGGCAACTATGCACGTAAAAGTCTATCAGCCAATCAGTAGCAGACCGGAGTTCCACAGTTACAACCCCTAACCGGGAAAAGCCAAAAGACACAACAATATGCAGACATCAATATGTTGACATACATTCTCTGTAACACATGCCCTCCATTTATTGACATAAATAATATGAATGTGCACAGACACAACTACAGTAGCAGGTATACTAGGCTGTGTAGACGAGGAATAGGTCAAATGACACTGTATCACAACACACTTATCAGCGGTACTCCATACTTAAACAAAGTGCGACATCTGTCCGCTGTATAATGTGCTAGATACCGATTACAAGTTAACCGGAGTGAAGTGTCGGTGTCATAATGACTAAGGCAATAGTATGCTGTTGAAGAAGAGATAAAACCCAATACACGTGTAAGTGTGTTTCTACAGGAAATGTATTGGTCAACGGACACACAGATGTGTGTGTGTGTATATATATATATATATATATATATATATATATATATATATATATATATATATATATATATATATCATTGTAGATATACACATGTACATAACTAGTTTACTGTACAGCAAGCAATTATGGGTAACATATGTTCAGACTGGGCAAATGTTACTGGGAGGTCCAATAAACAAACGTTTACCCCCACACCACTCAGCTAGGCCGGTGAGACATACAGACATGCAATAAAGGTAAATACACCGCTGCTTTCCAAACCACCAGCAGGAAAGTACCAGTGGGAGAGATCTGCAAGGTCTACACTTTAAACATGGATAACGGAGTCCCTTGCGGGACACCAAAAATTCACTATACAAGCAGCCTATGGTCATTGAGGTGAGCAGGATGTAACTGTACATGGAACAGTAGGTTGTGCAAGTGTGATGACACATGGATTGACAAGACGTACGACATGTGTCCCGAGACGGGGAGAGTGGGAAGTGTGTAGGGGTGTGTTCATACACCAGCTGCACTCACAGTAAGTATGAGTCATGAGTGCTGTAGAGGGGTGTCAGGTAGGTGAATCATGGGTATGCAATAATGGGCCTAAGTGTGCAGGTGTCGGATGGCAGAGATGTAGTGGGCACGCCCAACGGAAGTAATTAATATGCCTATGTGGGCATTGCTGACGCTCATAACTCCCAAACATGAAGAGCATATCTACTGGATAGTCTGTAAGCCATTTGGGGAACACATAGGGATTATATTAGTGCCCTGTACCCAGTGATCATGGACGTCCGTGATTACGAATCAGAATCCAACACAGTCCTAACTAAACCCTGCCAGAACTAGTGATATTAGGTCAACAGATGGCGGAATAGACATAATGCCTGACAGCATATCTCTCTCTCTCTCTCTCTCTACATATATATATATATATATATATATATATATATATATATATATATATATATATATATATATATATATATATATATATATACATACATATACAGAGACAGATATATATCTATATATATATATATATATATATATATATATATATATATATATATATATATATATATATATATATATATATATATATATATATATATATATATATATATATATATATATACACACACATATATATATATATATATATATATGTTACTGTAGATATACAGACCAAGCATATGCTACTGGGATGTCCAAGAAACAAATGTTGCCCTCCCACACCGCCCAGCTAGGCCGGTCAGGCATACAGACATGCAATAAAGGTGAATACACCGCTGCTTTCAAAAACACCGGCAGGAAAGTACCAGTGTGAGAGATCTGCAAGGTCTACACTTTAAACATGGATAATGGGGTCCCTTGTGGGACACCAATAATTCACTTTACATATGAACCAGTGGTAATCGATGCAAGCAGGATGTAGCTGTACATTGAACAGTAGGTTGTGCAAGTCTGATAACACATGGTTTGACAGAATGTACAACATGTGTCCCGAGACGGGGAGTGTGTGCAGTGTGTAGGGGTGTGTTCATACCCCAGCTGTGCTCACAGTAAGTATGAGTCATGAGTGCTGTAGAGGGGTGTCAGGTAGGGGAATCATGGGTATGCCATAATGGGCATAAGTGTGCAGGTGTTGGTTGGCAGAGATGTATTAGGCACACCTCGTGGAAGTAATTAACATTCCTATGTGGGCATAGCAGACGCCTATACCTCAAACACCTGAAGAGCACATCTACTGGATAGTCCGTAAACCATTGTGGGAACACATAGGGACTATAACAGTGCCTTGTACCCGATTAGCATGGACATCCATGATTACGAATCAGAATGTAACACAGTCCTAACTAAACACTTCCAGAACTAGTACGTTTAGGTGGACAGGTGGCGGAATACACATAATGATTAATGAATACATGTATGAGTCATGTACAGCATGTACCTCAAAAAATGTGAATGAATACATATGCCCTGTGACTGTCAATGTGTCAGGTTAATAGAACCAATCATCCAAATGTGTCCCTCAGGGTGTTATGCAGTGTCCCTGATACAAGTGTTCATTCTCCCCCATTCGTATGTGAGGTTTGCTAGTGACGGAAAGCGCATATTCCGCCGACCACCATAGATAGATGATAGTATAATAGTGTGGGGTTACCACCTGTCTGCCTTTGTGAGGGACACTCTACTCTGGGCAGTTGTGTCCTGCAAAATGAATGTTACAGCACATGGCCTGTGATATCGGGAAAAGAGTTCATATATTGTGTGTAGTGGTGTCATAAAATTATATTGTTGTATCTGAAACAGGTACATGTTATAGGAAACAGTAGTAGCAACTATAATGCTACAAGAATAACCTTAAAGTATGCAAACTGGTGAAGTAGTCAGTACACTACTGGCTGTGGGTATTTGTTGCCTTGCCAAATGTGACAGCTCTACATATAGGTCCTATAGGGCTGCCACCTTTCCAAATGGCCAAAGTGGGAGCTGCTCTGTAGAAATATCAGACGTACCAGGTCAGAACATACCTACAGCCATGCATAGTACAGACATATACATAGTCGCACAAATCAAAGCCTAGTCTAGCAGCAGTCAGGTTACTTATGCTACTTCCCATAACATATAGACGTGTCATGTATACAATAACCATTACATGCAACTATTACAGACACATAGAATATAATATTGTCCTGTAATCGGGACATTAGCTATGGCTAGAGTATTGTCGCATGACACATATGCCTAATGAGGGACTGTCCCATGCAAAGTGGGAAAGGTGTTACGCCTAGAATGTGTACAATCTAAAAGGGGGAAATCCTACAATAGGTATGTGGTAGCATGTCCCGGCCGAGAGATGCGTTTCCCAAAACACATTCACATGTCAGCATTGCAGAGTATCGGTTCCCATGTATCAGCCAGATGGGAGCAGATTGTATGAGGAAGACGCATATCATATGATGATGTCACTGGACAGACCGCCGAGTCCGTACAGTCGAACGCCTGCCGTCGCGTAATGTTTAGCCATACCCGATACTGTAATCATGTAGTCCGATGTAATAGGCATCACAAGGGATCATGCCCACCCAGCATGAGTGACAAATGGAAGCACCAATGTAGGTGCATGTGCAAGTGAGTGAGCGAGCGGGTGTACGCGTGTTTGTTTACCAGTATGCGAGTATTGCACTGTTAAAGAAATGTGGAGTCTAAACAAGTATAAGGAGCTGTAACCAGAGGTCAGCAGTGCTTAACAATGCGCAAACCCATGCACAACTGCTCCCACTGGCTGGAATGTGCCTTACCCACTCCGTATCCAAAGGCGTCATTCTGGACGAAAACAAGGAACCGTCCTTTGCACGTGTTGATAGCAATACCCTGAGCACACAGCTCATGTGAATTGCCAATACACCATGGCATATATACAGACAATAGACAGTACCACACACATACCATACAGCTCAGTCATCCAACAGTATAGCAAGGTACTGGCAGATATGTCCAGACCACTGGTGTTTATAGACCTGGCCATTCTGTGCTTCTGTGTGTGAGCATGCCCAGTATGACTGTTACGCACGTTGTCGACTGACATTACCGTCATGTGTTTGAGCATATCCAGTATGGTCAACTGGATCATGTGTCACATGTCCATATAGTCAGTACTGTGGTGCCGACCCCTGCATTGTACACTGACAGGTGGCATGCTGTATCTGCAGGGTAGCTAACAGTCATGTGGCATTGACTGTTGCTACATTTCTGCACAGCGTGGGGGGATATTCAACTGCATCCACAGTCCTACACAGCACCGGGGGTGGTGCACCTGACTCTCACATGTGTACATTGGAAGGGGGGCACAGCTGACAGTTGTACACATTTGCGACTACTGTACTGACATGCCAGGTACTCCATTTCAGTGTGTGTACCCACCTAAATTGCTGGTTGGAGGCATACCGGTGTACATTGGATCCTAGCTTGAATTACCAGCATAGTGGTTTCTGACGTCCTAGCCTTCACAACCTGCATCCAACTGCCTGGCCTGCTGTAGTCTGTGTGTGTGTTTGTGGGGGTTGGGGTCATCCATTGGGCATCTCCAGAGGCCATTGTATAGCATTTCCCTGTAATGGTCTACACCTGTCCAGCTGTATGAGACTTGTGTGGGCTGTATGGACAGACAGCCCATAACCTGCAGTGGGTTAGGACACCCTATGTACTACTGGCTACTATTGTGACCCCGGTTTGTGCTACAGATGTCATGGTGCCACTATGGACATGCACTGTCTGCTGCCCTAACAGTCAGCCACCAAATTCCCTTGTATGCTCACATCCATACCATAGCTACAGGTAAATACACATTCTAATACAACTGCCAATTGGTAGGTTGATTGACTTACCTTGGGGTGTTCCAGAGTTGAGGATGGTGCTGGAGGGTCGCCTATGTTGGATGCACACAGTGCACTTCCTGTACATGGCTGAGCACAGCTAGTGTCATGTTTGGCATCCCTTGTACTGTCTGTGCGAGTCAGAGAGGGTGAAATTCCCTGGGTACCTACTGTGTCAGTGCATATGCCATGTGTTGCCTCCTTGCCAAGGGCAGGTCATACTGTGCATGCTTCCTTTCGCCGACTGGGTCCAGCACAGCTTGTTCCTCCTCCAAGTCACACTGTGCCTGTACAGGCCTTGGCATTGGTGGGGGGCTGTGTGGCCTTGCCCCATGCTGTTCCTGCTGCAACTGTTACCACAGGATCAGATTGTGTAGCATAGCACATACCATAACAATTTGTGTGCATGTAGCTGGTGAATACTGCAAGGCTCCATCAGATGTGTCCAGACACCAGACCTGTGACCTCAGCATCCCAAACACACACTTAGTGATATATTTTGCTTGTGCGTGTGCCTCAGAATGGTGTAGTTGTTCAGGTGTGTGTGCATTGCTAATGGGTGTCATCAGCCACGACTCCAGTGGTTACCCAGCATTCCCCACTATGTGACTGTAGGGGATGTCCATATTGCCAAAGGTGTGGTACAGCTGCGTCAGATGCCACATATCGGAATTGTCATTGCTTCCAGGGTAGACAGCACACACATTCAGTTTAATGCCCTGTCCATTGTTTACAGCCTAGCTGTTGGAGGGTATGCCCTTGCAGTGACTGAAGGCCCTACCCCGCTCACCAGGTGGTGCTTTGATTTGTATGTGTGTGCAGGCTATAGCACCCAGTACCCCAGGGTAGTCAGCCATTTGGTGGGAGAGATGCATAATACTGGCCAACAAAGCACTTGCGTTGAGGACATGTACGTGTTCACTGGCACATGGTGACATGGCGTCTGTGAACTGGTGCAATACTCTGGATGCAGATGCCTGTGAGATCCCCAAGATATCCTCAGTTGTGCATTGGGAGGTACCTGTGGCTAGTATACCTAGGCTAACACATACCTTGGTATCCACTGGGATGGGTTTCCCTCGGCCTGTACGATGTGTCAGGTGTGGCCGGCACAGTTCATCAAGCTGCTGTAGGAGGTGTCTGTCCACCCCAGCGCTCCATTATCTCCAGCCCATGTAGCCCCTGGTAGGTTATCCTGGGTCTGTAAAGTGCTCTGTCACCTCACTAAGGGTTGTTTGGCAGCATTCACATCCTCACCACCCTGAGCCTCTTGCGCATGTTGGTCCATGTTGCCTGCTGCAGCCCTTCTCATTTGGTTGGATTGTGTAGAGAAATGTCCCCGCATGTATACACTGGTGGTGTAGAGTGTGGGAGAAACCTGTGTGTATGGTGCCTGGTCACATTACCGTAGTGTTCATGGGCGGGCTGGCCATGTAACCTGCTGATTGTGCTAATTATCACCTGTCTGTGCAGCCTGTTCACCTTGACTACTCCACTACTGTTGTTGTTCCTCCCAATTTCACCAGGCAGGTATAGACACACCCCCTAGCTTAGGCGTGCTAAGGCAGGAGCAATCCCGAGGCACAGGGCTCCAATGTACGTACAGTATGCCTAAAACCCCTCCCATGCCTTCACCTATATTCCAGTCCTGCACCCGGCTATCTACACACATACACTCTTGGGATCTGCATCACACCCTGTGGATAAATGGGATTCACTATTGTCAACCTCATTTCCATAGTATTGTCTTCTCATGCATAGTCATATGACCCATACTGATCCTCCAAATTAATAACCACTGCTTACTGTCACTCAGATCCGCACACAACTGGCTAAAGGTGACTTACTATCACATTATTCGATGTCCCTTGTTCTTCTCATCAACAAAATAATCAGTCTCTACACGACTAGAACCCGGGACCCTGTACACCACAGATGAAGCGCTTTACCACTAAGCCATGGAGATATTCATGCATCTGAGGTGATCACGTACAGATCATTCAGCACAGACATTCAATAGTGCTAATGTCCACATATATATCTATCTATATATATATATATATATATATATATATATATATATATATATATATATATATATATATATATATATATATATATATATATATATATATATATATATATATATATATATATATATATATATACACACACACACACACACACACACACACACACACACACACACACACACACACACATATACATATACACACACAGACGTAGATATTGAATTTACATCACAACAGTGGACCACATGACACCAAAGCATTAGACAAGAATGAAAGGGAAACCACGTGTGCCACCTGCATTATGTAGTGGTGTTACTATCAAGGCAAGTGTGTTACATTGCATCACATGGGTCAGATGGTAGTAAGGGTAAGAGTAGGGCTGCTGACATTTACCAACCAGACCTATTGGCGAATGTATGTGTATGTGTTGACAGCCCAGTCTCTTGGCCAATTATGACATTTGTGGACACTATATAGGAATGCAACAAAACACACTCAACACATCTTGGAGATAGCCACTCACAGATACCAACACGTAGGAAACATCTGGCAAACACACACACCTGTCATGACTTGGAATCGAAGAACTTACCTGTCTTTTCTTTTACACTACATCATAACGCAGTTACAGAACATGCTACCGAGATTATTGGACACAGCACTCCCAGAGGAATACTTCTAGGTGGGTGACATCATCAGCAAAGGCAAAGACGCTGATAGGGAATGTATGGAGTGTGAGCAGTCTAAAAGCATTACTCTGTCCCCAGGCAGCTGGAAACACAAACACACTTGGCAGGGCTAGGATTCAAACATACATCTAACTACCTTATCACACTACAGCATTACGCAGTTACAGAACGCGCTCCTGAGATTACTGTAACACCGCACTCCCAGAGGCATACTTCTAGGTGGGTGACATCAATAGCAAAGGCAAAGAAGACGATAGGGAATGTATGGAGAGTGAGCAGCCAAAAAGCACTACTCTGTCCCCAAGCAGCTGGAAACACACAGACACACTTGGCAGGGCTGGGATTTGAACATACACCTAACTGCCTTATCACACTACAGCATTACGCAGTTATAGAATGTGCTATCGAGATTACTGAAACACAGCACTCCCAGAGACATACTTCTAGGTAGTTGACATCATCAGCAAAGGCAAAGACGCCGATAGGGAATGTATGGAGAGTGAGAAGTCTAAAAGCATTCTTCTGTCCCCATGCAGCTGGAAACACACACACGGCAGGGCTGGAATTTGAACATAGACCCAAGTACCTTATCACACTACAGCATTACGCAGTTACAGAACACGCTACCAAGATTACTGGAACACAGAACTCCCAGAAGCATACTTCTAGGTAGGTGACATCATCAGCAAAGGCAAAGACGCCGATAGGGAATGTATGGAGAGTGAGCAGTCTAAAAGAATTACTCTGTCCCCAGGCAGCTGAAAACACACACACTCGGCAGGGTTGGGATTCAAACATACACCTAACTACCTTATCACACTACAGCATTACGCAGTTACGGAACATGCTACCAAGATTACTGGAACACAGCACTCCCACAGGCATACATCTAGGTGGATGACATCATCAAGAATGGAACAAACGCCGATAGGGATTGTATGGAGTGTGAGCAGTCTAAAAGAATATTACTGTCCCAAGGCAGATGGAGACAAACACATGGCAGTGGTGTGAGCGGGACAACTGCCTATCTATGGAGCACTATTACAACACTACATAGATACGAGATACGCCACAGACAGTACACCTTTCAAGACAGTCAACCAGTGTGTTCAATGTAGGAATCCATCCTGACATGGGGTATGGATATCTGTTGCCTGGATGACCACTATCACTATACAGGATTTCAATGGTCATGCTCATACACAGAGGTACATAACCGACACGAGGTGTCACTGGGCATGCTCACACAGTAGCACATGTCCATTTGGAATGTACTATGTGTCCATCTACACAACGGCGTACTGGGCATGCTCACACAGTAGTAGTGAAGGGCTGTCTTGTATGCACATGGATTCTAAACACGGAAGGGCACAGTGTGTCGATAGTGAACATTGTTAGCATGAACGCTGCAGTACATATATCTGACACTGGTCATCAGTGCTAGATGTGTAGCGTTCGTAATCACAGCTGACAATCCAGATCCAACAATGGGAAATACGGACATCTCTGCAGTGAGGAACACCTGGCATATGGCACAGTTGTGCACAATAGCACTACCACCGTATACCTCAGATACAGACATGTGGGTCATAAGACCATGACGGACCGCTCCAGGTGTTAGTGTCCCCACGTACATGAAGGCCACACACATGTACTGACCAGTACACACTCAATAGCCATCACAGATGTCTCAGGTGCAGAACACAGTGGTAAATGCCGCATTCTACTATGTAGCCCTCAGACATCACCATGTCCTTGGACCAGCAACACACATCCATACATTAGTACAACACCATGTTACTCATGACCAGTGGACTGTACATAGGTCTACAGCAACTGTACAGACTACACATGTACTGATAGGGTTCTATCATATGTTATGCAATGCAATGATACCACTGTTCATAACCAGGTCTGCTCTACACATAACAGGGGCCCTGGGTCTTATACAGCTGTAACAGATAACTGTTGCTGTACACCAAAAAACACTCATGTTTGGATACGACATACATGTAATTGCCATGGATATGTACATGGCCCACACACACACACACACACACACAACACATATGTACATAGCATAGCTTTTGCTGTCCTCCGTGCAGACAAGTGGCTACAGCAATCACACACATGCACATGGAAGGTAGGTCCATGGCTGTTGAATGCTAACAGTACATAAGGTAGCAATGTTGACTGAGGTAACATTCCCTCTGTACTAGTTACCCATGACAACTATTATATCATGCAACAGTCCATGTGTCATGTATGTCATCACACATGTCCACCAATTGCAATGCATACAAACATGGCTACATGACAGGAATGTAGGACCAACACACATGTACATGTAGTGGTGTGCATTCAGCTACCATGCATGTGCAGTAGCTGATGTATGCAGTTCATCTGTGTCTAACTACAACATGCAGTTGCAATGCAGCCCCATCACTGACATCTGTATATGGTGAAATACTGACAGTACAGTATGATGTACATTAGGTATGGATGGATGTGTGTACATAAAGTGGTGGTCCACCTTTGCAGATGGATGTTTGCTGAAGACAGCTCACAGGTGTGTCACAAGCCGTCCTACCATAACATGTGCAAACAGTACACTATGTTACTGTTACTTGAAGGTGAAGACATACAACCTACACAGCGGTCAGGGTGTCACTGACTGTAAATCACTTGACACCTGTAACACTTACGTTCACCCATGTGCATATAGCAGCACAATTGCCGAGGGTAGCTTCGGTACACATAATGCGACCAATACTGCTGCATGTCTGTCAGATGTATCATCATATAGCAGGTGTATGATTCACAGTACTGGCATGTGTGTTTGCTTGTGTGACCATATATGCCACGTATGGTGGGGAATACATCCCAATTGTTACACACCCCTGTACACTGTTGTAGAGATCTGCACATACTGCAGTGTAGAAAGCAAGACATAGGCAGGGGTGGTGTGTGTATCACACACATGTCAGCTATCTGTATGTGAATGACATTTGTGGACTCCACAGTGTGTGTGTGTGTGTGTGTGTGTATGTATGTATGTATGGCTGTCTGGTACATGGAGTGAGGGTGTATGCTACCATATAGAACAGACAGGATCCCTAAACCCTCATGGTGATGCAATCTACTACCCTGTTGATGCCATCAGTCTCAGCCTTACTGCCTACCTGTACATGTTTATTCTCTGTGTCGCGTCATGTGGGTGCACAGTACTTTGAAGGTGATTACCACATAGGCAGGGGTCCTCACCTCAACACTATCAAGTGTGCATTATAGTGTTATTGACCCCGTGAGTGTGGGCATATTACTGTGTGTGTCTGTGTATGTCTGTGCGTGTTCTCATCCTGTAATGTGAAAGTGTATTACTGCTACACAGTGGGGTCTCATGCTATCAACTGGCCTCTACCCTTGACATCAGCCAGACCGCTGTGTAAACCCCCCGCACCATGTCACTGTACCTGTGACGTGACTCGGTATGGATGTCACGTCTCTAGCCACTGTATCCTATTACACAGCTCACATGCTTCTGGATCAGTAGATGTGTGGACATCTGTGGAATGGTAGCCTTTCTAACAGTGAGGATGAGGCTACGTATAGCATGCTGGTATTGCCATACATGCCAGTGAGTACTCCACATTTACACATGGGAAACTGCAAACACTGGTACTTATTGGCACCATTACCAACATGGATGTCACGTCTCTAGCCACTGTAGCCTATTACACAGCTCACATGCTTCTGGATCAGTAGATGTGTGGACATCTGTGGAATGGTAGCCTTTCTAACAGTGAGGATGAGGCTACGTATAGCATGCTGGTATTGCCATACATGCCAGTGAGTACTCCACATTTACACATGGGAAACTGCAAACACTGGTACTTATTGGCACCATTACCAACATACTGTTACTGTTGTTACCAAGACACATACTGTGAACATACAACAATGCATTCTAACTGCAAACACTGTAACGTAATGGCACATGCAATTAGACTTTAAGGAGGGAAGCAGGGCATAATTACCAACATGCTCTTACTGTTGTTACCAAGACACATACTGTGAACATATAACAATGCATTCTAAACCTGTACTACATGGTATGTCTGGTCCATGTCAACAGTACACAACAAATGTAATATACACTTGTCTCACTATTCTGTTCACCCTGTGGATCAGACCATATGAGCATGTCCCTGCACCGATGGTGTGGATGACAGGGATGTGGCACAGGCATCACCATTTGCACAGGGTGATAATGTTTGCCAGGGGCATAGGCTGCACCAGTGGATGACATCATGTTTGTGGGTTAGGGCCAGTGATCTGATTGGACATGTATGGCTGTTATGCATGTGGGTGTTGCGGTGCCCTACAGATGTTTCTGCTGTGTGCGTGTATGTGTGCACACAGTTCTGCCATGTGTCCGGCTTACACAGGGGTATTATTGACATCTCCAGATTGTACAGACCAGGATGTACAGCTCACTGTGTCTGGCCATGGCCACGTGAACTGAGCCTGCCAGGGGTTGCACAGGCACTACCAGGCAGAGGTACAGATTGGCTACTGTCCGATGACACATGTCCAATGGAACCGTGTCCCCACTGGGAACGTCCAGGGCCACATCCACATGGCCTGCTGTGTCCTGGTGTGGACAGCGCAGCACAAGCTGCACTGCTACTGCTACCGGCACTATGGGAGCGGGCATGTGAGATAGCTCGTTCACGTTGACCTGCACCAGGTGGTGTCGCTGGCCTATGTCCACATGGCCTACGCCTCACTCCTACCAGATGTTCCAGCACAGACAGCTCACGCTCGCGGATTGCCATGCCACAGTCAAGGATTCCAACCATGTCACCCAATCGCCTGTCCAGAATGTCAGCAATCTGCTGTTGAGAATTTGCCAGTGTCTGGATGTTGTCGTTTAAAGAACAGATAGCAGGCCTCTGAAGCCTCTGCCCTTCTCTGTTCTGCTGTCAGCACATGCCTGTGCCGCCATTACAGTCTGAAACATGCGTCTGGTGAC
This sequence comes from Protopterus annectens, assembly GCF_019279795.1. Classification (NCBI taxonomy): domain Eukaryota; kingdom Metazoa; phylum Chordata; order Ceratodontiformes; family Protopteridae; genus Protopterus; species Protopterus annectens. Next base: position 267,443,597 of record NC_056732.1, on the reverse strand, counting down.
ACCAGCTGCTGCGCTCTGTCCTGCAGGTGCATGTCTGCCAGAGATCTTCCTACGAGCAGCACTGGCCACATGCCTGTGTGGCACATCTACAGTGATTACACTGACACCATGGTGTGAAGACACACCTTCCGTAGCCACTACACATTCCTCTTCCAAGCTAACACATGCTGACTGTCCTTTCTCTATGGCCACTGGTGATGGGGAATGTGTTGGCTTGAGAACTGTGTGCGGGGAATATAGCTGGGATGGCAACCATTGGCACAGATTCAGCCCCTGACAACCCTGCCTGTACCTCAAGCATATGTTAATCACTGCTAGAGTCTGTGGGGACACTAACATCAGATGGACCGCAGGAGGGTAACGCACCTACATCACCTGTGAATGCAAAGAAAGACTCTACATTACAATAGAGACACACACACAGACAGAGACACAGGCACACACACACACACACACACACACACACACACAGACAGAGACACAGACACACACACACACAGCGACACAGACACACACACACACAGACAGAGACAGAGACACAGACACAGACACACAGAGACAGAGACACAGACACACACACACACACACACACACACAGACAGAGACACAGACACACACACACACAGACAGAGACACAGACACAGACACACACACACACACACACACACACAGACAGAGACACAGACACACAGACAGTGACAGAGACACAGACACACACACACAGACACACACACACAGAGACATAGACAGGGACAGAGACAGGGACAGAGACACAGACACACACACACACAGACACACACACACAGACACACACAGTCAGAGACAGAGACACAGACACACACACACAGAAAGAGACAGAGACACAAACACACACACACACAGACAGAGACAGAGACACAGACACACACACACAGACAGAGACAGGGACAAAGACACAGACACCCACACACACACACACACACACACACACACACACACACACACACACACACACACACACACAAAGAGACACACACAGACAGAGACACAGACACACATACACACACACAGACAGAGACAGAGACACAGACACAAACACACAGACAGGGACAGAGACACAGACACACACACGCAGACACACAGACACACACAGACACAGAGACACAGACACACACACACACAGACAGACACAGACACACACAGACACAGACAGACAGACACACACACACACACACACACACACACACACACAGACAGACACAGAAACACAGAGACAGACACACACAGAGACAGACACGAACACAGACACACACAGAGACAGACATGAGCAGAGACACACACAGAGACAGACACACACAGAGACAGACACACAGACACAGACACAGAGACAGACACACACACACAGACACAGAGACAGACCGTGCATGTGATTTGACAGAAGGCATGCAGCATGCATGTGATACAGCAGACGGCATACAGCTCAGACATTAATAGTGGTAGTTAGCATACATCCCTGGGTTGCACACAACAGCAAGCAGGTGTCATATCAGAAGCCATGCAGTTCACACAATCATGGTAGAAAGCATTCATCCCTGTGATACACCATGTGGACCAGCACAGGTTAACAGTACACATGGCTGATGTGACCTTGACATTAACATGTAGTATGACATGTAATCTGCTGACGTGTGCATTGACATGCATACATGTCTGACACAATGGTGTCCTGACACATGTACAGCGGTGTAATGGGTATCACATTACAGTGTTATCTGTATGCCCTACAGATAGAATGCACTTTTAGCAGATGTGCATGAGCATTGAAGGGTAGTATGAGGCGTCTATATTGCTATACAGTGTGAAGTACAGACACTTTGCCATTGCATGGCATCATAAGGCGTCTATATTGCTATACAGTGTGGAATACACACACAGTGCATAGCCATGACTGCGTGCATACACATTACATAAATACTGTGGATTGTGACCCACGTCGCTGAGGTGTATACACACTAAACCATGCTGTGTCATGTGACAGGTCACTGGAAGACCTACGGATGACACCCCTGCACAACTACTAAAATGTTTTAGCTGCCTGGCAATCGTGTCCACACATGGCAGATTTGTCAATACACCATGTCCCACATGACATTTATGTACCACACACACGAGGTGGATGGCTGACAGTGATGTCCAACAGCAGCAAGGGAAATGTACGGTATCTGTGGCCTGATGTGTCTATGTCTGTGGAAGCTGTACAGGTGACTACTGTCATGCTGTGACACAGTCATGATGTTCAACACATCTTATATGGTCGAATTAAGTGACACCTCCACAAGCTGTGCACAGGCTTTTAGGATGTCCAGTGTTCCACATCAACTATATAACCATTCAACAAAGGCTATAGTTGGACCATGTGTGGACAATGTACAACAGGGTGTATACACATCACATCTACTGTGTGTTGCTACATGTCTCTGGCCATCCTCCATGGCCATGCGTGAACATGTGTTGGCCAAATGTTTGTGATGGCCGTCTATCTCACATGTCTGTGTTGTCCCATATGACATACGCCCATAGATGTCAGATACATCACTGTCCACAGGGTTATGCAGACAAAGGGTTATATGTTTGGTATGTGGGGAATGTTTTATGGGATAGTGAGATAATGTTGCAGCCGGAACACTACATTCTGGGACATGCCAGATGGCACATCACAATGTGTGCACCCATTGCAGGGGCATATTCCACAATGGTGAATCCTGTGGGCTGCCCATATCCCAGCTCACTGTGTGGTACTGTTTGTGTACCACACATGTGTTGTTCCAATGTATAGTACATATTCCTACATTGAACAACACCTCCACCATTGTATGCACAGCTGTCCACACATCTAGCAATGACAGATACTGTGGTTTCATGTCGGTGTTTCATTTAGTTTGTATATATTGCACATGGGTAGCCAGTGTGATTGATGACAAATGCGACCTGTATATTGTGACTGGACCATACATTATGTGTACATGTGTTAACGGCCACATGGTGAATAGATATATGCATTAACATGCCTGATACTGATAACTGTCTCACTTGCAATGGACTGCTGTCTGTGCGGCACGCCGGAGGTACCTGTATAGGGGTGACACAGCAGTTTGATCATTATCCATGACTGTATGACAGCTACAGGGTGCACTGTGCATGTTAACACATTCGCCTGTACAATAGAATATAGTATGCACATGTGTGCATACACAGGGTAGCATACTATAGTATGCGGCATGTGTGTAAACATACCTTGCATATGATGTTACATTACATATTGTACAGTGACACATGCAACTAAATGGGATATAATAGTTATATGTGCAGTAGTGACTTACCAGGCAACTCCAGGCTCAGTGGTTGGGAGACACCCACCTCCACGATGGCAGCTAGTGTTTGTGGATGCTGTTCTGAGGGTGTCCCCAGGCTGGCCAGTAGCTCCTCGGTAGGTGTGAGTGGGGGCTGAGTTGGTGGCCCACCACCTGTTCTGCCTTGCTCCCTGGCGAATGCATTGGCACGCTGTTTTGCATGTCGTATCAGGTCCGTGCAGTGTCTGTGCACCTGCTGGTAGGTGCTGTTATGGCCACCCACATCATTAACCCTCCTGCGCAGTTCCTGCCACAGGGCGTCACGCTGCTGAGCATGCTGTGGCACATGGCTGAACAATACCTCATAGTTATCATGGAGGTACGGTATGAGGGCATCATCCTCCAGGCAGCTATACACTGGCAGGCATGAACAAGGCATTATCTGGAAGACATAATGATGGAGACAGGTCACAGTATCACAGAGATGTACAGAGATGCAGCTGCACATACATTTGTATTAAATCTAGTACATATGAACAGTTATCTTTGCAAATCGTCATGACACTGACATGACTGACATGTTTGTGTCACACACATGTAACACCCGTTGTGCATTGGATATCATCACCATATATGTGTGTCACCTCATTACATTGCTCATACTCCATGTGAATGCTGTCTTGATGTGGGCATGTCTGTTTGCCTGTACTGGTGTTCTTACCTATCAGCACATGCCTGGATATGTCCACAGTAATGCTGTTGACCTTGATGCTGTGTATATGTCACATATCAACACATACACTGCCTTAACGGACATGAGCAGTGACAATGCAGACTTGTGCACGGAAACCTTTACATGCATGTGTTTTGCCATATACATCTACATGGCACTGTACAGCAGTTCAACATCCTGCCACATATCGCCTGTGTTGCACATGTGATACACATGGGACAATGGATAGCCGGACGTTATTCGCAGGGATGGTTATCAACTATAGCATGTACGGACAAGGTCATGCAGTAGTGTGTATGCCCTGGGCCATGTATGGGTATAGGATGTGAGGTTTTCTAGCTGTATCCGATGGCCATTTTGCCACCGCCAGGTGCATCAGTGCCACATTACTGATCCAGACAGTTAATGATACATCTACCATGCGGTCATCGCATCATGTATGACAGAGATGACATGTGCAGCTTTGATGGACAGGGTTGCATGGTATGGTAGGAGTATGTAACATGTATGGCACAAGGATCTGTCCAGCATGTGGTGATCCTTGTAGTAGGAAGGTGGCTGTCCATGACGTATTTCTTTCAGATCAGGATATTTACGTGTAGCATGTCCAACTTTAGTGTTGCACATGCCTTTATGCAAGGTAGCCAGCATGCTGCATAGTGGAGGTGAGGATTGTGAAGGCTGGTGTCGCCCATCCATGCATGGCCAATACCCCTTAAAGGTGATATGTGATCCGATATTGGTCACCCGAGTGCTGAGTATGCCTGTCCAATGATCTCCATGCTCATGGATGGCACCCTGTCATGACTTGGGTGCCTCGTATGACTACCTAATAGGCCTGGAGACATCACCAGCTCAGTGAGGTAAACTGCACAGCACCATCCCTTACACACAGTGTCCATAATGTTGACCGCTGCCTAGGTGGTAGTTAATGGGTACAGGGTTATTAACTTAGCAGTGACAATGCTATAAGCAGCTGTCAGATTGTGCACATATGCCACGCACCTCACCCACAAAGCCCATTCTGTATGTTGCCCACAACACTGAGACAGCTATTCCTCCTAGGTCATGGCCATTCACATCCTTACATACGCAGATGCCTCCAATTTGTCTGTGTGGTATGGGCTACAATGAGGGGGGAGTACAAAACATTAACCCTGTTTTACTGTAGCTGCCACTGGTGTGATATAAACATGTCACTCAGACACATTTTATAGTGTTGCTTCTGTCAACAGGCCACTGGTAGAACACTCCTGTGACATACAAAGATATATCTAGTATACTCAGTGTAGCTGGAACACAGTATGGGTGATGATGTCCTATGACCTGTCACAGGTATGCTATGCAATGTGAAATCATCCGTACTGTCATCTACAGCTGTATTGCTAACATCTACGTTGATAAATGTTCATGGACTTGCAGACCATACTCAGCAGGGTAATAGTGCAGTGCCTCCCATTACGACTGGCGTCTCCACTGGTGGGTTGCAGTGGGTTTATATTATCCAACACCCTATCTGTATTGCATATTCATGCTCAGCACTTGGTCAGAACATGTAAGCACTTCATGAGCTACTAATTACTATAGCACCCATTCCAACTCATTTCCTACAAGTACACTGTTTGTCCTTACATTTCCAGCTTGCTTACAGTTCAACAGCTGTTGTACAAATGTACCTCACATATCTTGTGAGACATGGTTGAATATACAGGCATGTCCAAGTGTCAATTACCAGTGTTATTGCCTGTCTATATGATGAATATGGCAAACATGAGGCAATATAGCAATTGTCTCATGTACACAGTCAATGCTCACCTCCAAACATACGACAATACAGCCTGTGGGAGATGCACATATGTAGCCATGCTGGGGGTAATGCTCTCTCCAACCCTGACTGAACCTGACATTCATGTGAGGATGTTAAACATTTGCAACACACCCCACTCATCACATAGTCTCACTAGATCACCACCACCACAGGTCACACATAGTATGACTACGACATTTGCAGAACCTCTCCATACTCTCTGTGTAGGCAACAGAGGCAGCCCCCATCACCAAACACAACACCAATTACTTATAGCCCACAGACTCATGTGTGCCCATCAACTACAGCCAATAGGGTGTTATAACATACCCAACACACCAGTCATAGGTGACTCTGTAGGTGGTCACACTGATGTCCCACTCAGCAGGCTACACAAGGTGATAGTCGCTTACATCTGGCTGTCGGGTAACAGGATCCACAACATAACTTATGCACTCATGCCACACCTCACCAGGTACAATTTGACTGTCATTCTCCATGTTAGTGTGACTACCCTGAGATGTAACTTCCTGGACTACATGTACAGGGACATGCAATAGCTCTCCGGTCTTGTAGCTCAAAAGGTATCGCCCAAGCCCTGAGAAGCATTCTGCATTCATCCAGACTGATACCACTGTAAAACGACTAAATGTTTCACTTCAACAGTTTCCTATGCTTCTGCTGTCATTCCACAGGCATCCAGTATCTGTCTGCTTTGAATGACATGGTCAACAAAACACGATGCTTTGGCACAGATGACCTGCACCTGTCGGCCTTGGAATTACGGATAACATGTAAGGCTCTTGCTGCTCCTATACTGCCTGTCTTGGACAGTTTCCAATAACATATTCACCACCAAAACAGGAACAGGCAAGCAAAATCTGGGGTAATGTTACTCAATGCTTGACATCTTCATCTCTAACGCACTCAGGCGAGGCATTCCTTATAATGGACCACTTTGATATCTCTGAAGTGACTGGGACCTGCCTCTAGGCTCCAGAGAGCACACCTGCACTGACAGGTTATATGCAGACCACACCTTTCAGTCATGTAACCAGGACCGGAACACCCACGGCGGAGGTGTGTCCATATTTCACAAGGATGTACACACTTCCAGGCTGGTTACTTAGCAAAATGCATCAGAGGTAATCCACGTGCAACTAACTGTGGCCAAAACTGCTATACACATTGTAACTTTCTACGGATTCCACACCATACTCCACGGTTACTGGCCCTCATTTCTTGGTGTACTGGACAGTAGGGTTCAGACAGGAACTACTGATGTGAGACTGACACTACCCCACACTTAACTGGGATACCTACTCATGTGCCGACACATTAGGCCAACGCTTTCTGGGATTCATAACCTCCAATCGGATGGATCAACCCATACACACCACCACCAAGGCCAACAAGATCCTAGACATGGACATTACCAACATGTGACTGGTGTTCCACACCTGGGGTTATCCCTTCGTTGGTAGTTTCCGAACGTATGCTAATCACCCTTGTTATCCACATCCCGGCAGCGCACCCTTCACGGAATACACAGTACAAGATTTCTACAAGGCCTACTTCAGATGTCTTATGACAGCGGTAGTAAACGTCATGACACCCGTGCAGATGGACAATGTAGTTATAAACGCTGAAACATACACCACTGCACTTCATTAGCACTTACACGACTGCATGGATCATGCTATCCCAAACAGAGCCATGATGGCACCCACTAGATAATGGATGCCACTCTGGGGCTCCAGTTCCATGGACATAATGTACAACAAAAGGTTGAGGCTGTTGCAAAGTGGAGTACAATCCCATGAGTGGGGTAGCTCCCTGGTCAGCCTCAGTAGGAATCAGGGATCCCTTATCATGTCCTCCAAAGCTAGCTACGTAAACATTACTGTGACACATTCCAAGGAATACCACAAAGTGTTATGGAGGTATGTCAGTACTCGATGGCAATACCCACATCTGCTCTGACATACGACGGTTAGGCAGGAACATTACAGAACCAACTGATATTGGCAACATCCTGGCAGATAGGTTCAATGCTACCTTTACACCCCTCTCACTCCCTACAGGGCCAAAATTTATACAAGAACAATGCAGAGTCCCTGCAGTCACAACTACGCAGTTCCAACCTGCACTCTCTAAGGCCTGGAACACAGACTCCATGTGACCGTCCAACATACCAGGCTGTGATTTATACAAACCTCAGAATGACATGGCTCCCCACTTGGCCACCAGATTCACTAATAGCCTTGTATCGGGCATTGTGGCCCCTGAATGGCACACAACAACAGTTATCACACACCACACAGGTGGCACCACAATGGACCGGAGGGACTATTGCCCTATATACCTGACTGGACTGTTCTGCAAGGCTATGGGGCACATCATCATGGAAGTCATTCACAGAAACATTGGTGGGCTCCAGACCTTCGATACCACCCAGGTTGGATTTGTTAAGGCCAGACCATGGCTCCTACACCTGGTGGACTCCTTTGATATAGTTACCAGGGTAGTTGATGACGGTAAGGGGATCCACACAGCCTACCTTGTCCTCTCATTGGTTTTCAGCATCGTTCTCCATTCTGGTATTGACAACATACACATCCACCTGCACATCGCCCCCTACGTCTCAAGATGTTATGCAAAGTGGCTCACGGATAGGACCCACACAGTGAGGGTAGCATACTGTAGTACCTACTGTAATTCAGTTACACTTGGCGTACCCCAGTCCTCGGTCATAGGGCCCCTCATGTTTGGTATATGCTTCCCTGAGGTACAGGCTAGCACAGAGGGACTTTCCCTGAATAGGTTTCCAGATGACCGCAAACAAGGAGCTATGATTGATCCACCAGCTGATATAGACCCCCTCCATAAGGGTGTCACTGTGATGGATACCTGGTGTTGATAACATGGCCTCAAGCTGCATGACACAAGGTGCATAGACATCCCCTTTGGATTACACCAATCACCCACTGACTATCACATAGGTGGTAGTCCCCTACATACATGTGACATTATACGGGATCTTAGTACACACGTATATAGCACCCACTCCTTTGCTAACCATATTGCCAATGTGGTATGGATATCCTTCTACATGGCCACCCTAATCTGTAATGGGTTTGTAGCTGGAACAAAGGCACCCATTGTACCTCTATACTCCTGACGTATGAAACACGTTCAAGGGTACAACACCCCTTTTGGGGTGTACCTTACAGAACAGCAATGGCTTTACATACCACAACATTAACACACCATGAGGATTATTGTCTTCCGAAGGATGACGTATGCAGCACAACTACAGACACCACAAGTGTACACATTTGCATACTGCATACTCAGGAGTGACCTCTGCTGAACATACAGGGCCCATGTCCACAACAATATTGATGGATATACTCCACATAAGCAACATAAGCAAAAGCCACTGAGAGCAACATGCTCAGGGATATGTACACAAATGCAATGATGAGTGGGACGTGCTTGAGGGATACATTCCTGAACCAGACACTCACCATGCTTTGGAACATGATTCCTATGTACATCAAGCAGGGACCCTCACTAGCACTCTTCATGAGATACCTCTATGGGTGGATGGGAGACAGACATGTACACCAGAGATCACTGCAGTGGCTGTACTGTACACAGGTGCAGGTAACAAATGGCACTGCTGTTCACAGACACAGGACACTACCCTAGAGAGGTGCCACCGGTGAAAACACTGTAGTTGGGCTTACAAATGGACATGGCCAGACAGCATAGTACCTAACTATGAACCTGTGAAGCTATTACATGTCCTTTGTGCATGGATAATTGAGTAGCTCTTCCATTTCATTTAGCTATCATGCTGTTACACTGTCCTGTGACTACAAGCCATATGTATCCTGTTATTGTGTATTGTACATGCCAATAGACATACGTTTTGTTTGCATGATATAACAGTTATGCTGTGTAAAATATCTGACATATCTACCTACAATACTGTACATTACACATGTTTTAAACATTATCCCATAATGCACAGCATACTTGCACAGCAGGACCACCTTAGGCATGTTATTCTCATTATATGCCCAAACACATGCGTACTGTGACAGTATATTAACATATACTATCCCCTGTTATGGCATGTACTTGTTGGACAACCCTACCACTGACGGTGGGTGGTATGGAATTGTTGTGTTTAAAGCCCTCATGTAGTATCCCTTGTGGTGTATGAGATGTTTACCTTGTGGCCCACAGCAGGACACACAATTTCTACAAGCATTACTATGCTCAACAAGACATCACTACATAATACCTTTTCCCACTATATGCATTGCGTATACTTTAATTAATACAAAACAGGCTCTACATACACTATCATGCTGAGTGTTCTACATACCTTGTTAGCGTTCCGAGTCTTCATAAATATCTCTCTTACACCTTTCCTGTTTAAACGGTTCTATGGTATGAGCATACAGTTTGAATGTATGGCAAGGCATACTTATATACTTAGATACCTGTAACATGTGGTATCCTGCCGCCAATTGGTGTTCCTGAGTAAATTATTACATGCACATCAGCTGTGCAGCTACTCCATTCGCCAATTAAGTGGCAACAGTGGGGTATAATTGAATACTCCACTTGGGCATTGCCCTTTTGCCCTACATTCAAGGGATGCGTTTTGCTGTGAGGAATTGGGCATTGCCCTTTTGCCCTACCTTCAAGGTATGTGTTTTGTTGTGAGGAATTGCAACTGCTATTTGGAGATTCACAAATATTTTGAATTCATGTCCCCCATGGATAGTGTGTGACGGCTTGAGTATGTGGTTCTACAAACTACAACAAAAAGAATAAAAAACAAAAAAATCTTGCATTTTTCCCACTTTCTGAAAGTTAAGAAAGTTCAGTTACAGATTTGCTGTTCTGAACTGTTTGGAAGTTTCTAGAAGGCCAGTGCTTGCTTGGGCTAAAGGGAAGTCTCTGTGTTCACCAGTGGGAGTGGTTAATACTGAACAGCTTGCCTGTCCCTGGAGGCGTGGTTACTACCTAGAAGCTGTAGTTTTATTGGCCATTTTGGGTCATTTCTAAACTCCTTGATCTCTCTCTCTTAAAACTCAGCTGCCTCATGGTTTTGGCATCTTTTCAGGCTTGCTAGTTGTTGCTGAAGCACCTACCAAGGGAAGAAAATGCTGAGAGAAGAAAAGGAGCCAATTTTGTGACTTTAAGTATTTTCGTCTGATTTTTTGTTAAGTTTTACTGCTTTGCCGCCTACTTTTTGGCATTTTCTGGCTTGCTAAAGTTTATATCTGTAACAGTAACAGTACTTGGAACACATCTAGAGGCTGTTTACTGCATTTCCTGTGTTGCACTTAATTTAAAATCTTTTTTTTCTCTAAAAACTGCATTTTACCTGATTTTGGCCTAGCACTCAAGTGTGGGGTCATTTATTGCACTGTTGTGATTATTTTGCTGCTTGTGTATCTCTGCTACCTTTAAACTACAACAAAAAGAAAACAAAAAAAAAAAAAAATCTTGCTTTTTTCCCACTTTCTGAAAGTTAAGAAAGTTCAGTTACAGGTTTGCTGTTCTGAACTGTTTGGAAGTTTCTAGAAGGCCAGTGCTTGCTTGGGCTAAAGGGAAGTCTCTGTGTTCACCAGTGGGAGTGGTTAACACTGAACAGCCTGCCTGTCCCTGGAGGAGTGGTTACTACCTAGAAGCTATAGTTTTATTGGCCATTTTGGGTCAATTCTAAACTCCTTGATCTCTCTCTCTTAAAACCCTACAACTCTCTTTTTGAACGGTTTTGCGCACTGAGCAGCATCAGGCAGCGCTGTCTAAGCAGGTTTAAACTATTCCAGGCTCCAGAAAGTCTGCTCTTCACCTTTTCCCTTGGAACTGTTCAAACTCTCAAAGTAATCACTTTATTCTCTTTCTAAAGCCCTGCACTTCCTCAGCTCTTATAAGGAAACACTAACTAACTAAAGCACTACACCCTCCTTGACTTCTCATAAGTATTAGGCTCCCGATTGGACCTTCCTGATCAAGTGAAAAATCATTTCCCTTCCCTAATCTGATCAGTAAAAAAACAGTTCCCTATACTAATCTGGTATGTCCAAGGGTCAGTTTCAAGGTTACTCTCCAGTCCAGCTGGCGAATCTGGGAATTTTGAGGCAATGCTACAATTGCCTTATGTACACAGACAACCCTCTCCTCCTTCCAACAAACTCTAATACATGTGAGAGATGCAGTTACACAGTCAGACTGGAGGCAGAGCTCTCTCAACCCAAGACTGGCACAGTCAGTCAGGAGGAAAAGGTAACCACCCACACCACAAATCCAGTCTCACACAGACCTATTGCATCTGCATACCCAACACATAAACACACAAAACCATACTTGGAGGCTCTAAATAAAAATCTGCCTAAACAGGTCAGGTGCCAGGATCCACCACATAATGCAAGCACTCAGGTCATTCCAAAGCAAGTACAAGTATGACTCCGTCATTGTCCATGCTGGTGTGAATGACCTGAGACGTACCTCCCTGGACTACATGAAAAGAGACATAGAGGAGCTCTCTGACCATGTAGCCCAGGCTGGTATGACCCTGACCTTGAGTAGCATCTTGCCCTCACCAAGAATGATGCCACAGTATGAAGACAAAATGATCAGTTTCAACAATTGGCTAAAGTACTGGTGTCATTCAAAGGGGATCCAGTGTCTGTCAGCCTGGGATGACATGCTCGACAAGCCACGTTGCTTCGCTAGGGACGGCTTGCACCTGTCACCCTTAGGCTTTTGTATACTGGCCAAGGTTCTTGCCACCCCCATAGTGCCTTTTTTAGGCAAGGCTCAAAGGACAAACCCACCTCCATAGACAACCCAAGGATAAAAAAACTAAAGGTAATGCTACTCAATGCCAGAAGTCTAAACCTCAAGATGCACGCAATCGAGAATCTCCTCAATATGGAAAAAAATCGATGTCTGTGCAGTAACAGAAACCTGGTTCAAGGCTCCTGAGAGCACCCCAGCACTACCAGGATATAACTCATACAATGCGTTTTGGCCCCAAAACTCGGTCCGAAGCACAAAAGGAGGGGGTGTATCTATATTCATCAAAGATACCTACACCTCCAGGTTAGTGGCACTGCACAAAGCATCGGAAACCATCCATGTGCAACTAATAGCAGGAAAAACTGCCTTTCAGTTTGTAGCCTGCTACAGAACACCCTCTCTATTACAGGAACCCCACTTGGCATTCCTGAGAACACTGGAGATTATGAAGGTCTCTCCGAACGCTATGTTATTGGGTGACTTCAACTACCCAAACATTGACTGGGAAAACTACTCAAGCCCAAACACCCTTGCCCAATGGTTCCTTGAATTTATAAACTCTAACGCAATGGAACAACTGGTCACCACTCCCACAAGAGGGAACAACATATTGGACCTGGTCATCACCAACATGGGGACTCTATGTTCCACACCAGAGGTAAACCCCTCATTGGTAAGATCAGACCATAAACAAATTTCCCTGGACATCCATATCCCGTCCCCACCCCTAGCCAAGGAAATCACTGTAAAGAATTTCTCAAAAGCCAACTTTGCACTTCTCAAGACTGAGGTGGAATCCTTCAAAGCCCCTGGGCCAGAGGATAATACAGCCCAATCCGCAGAATCCTTTACAAATGCATTCTATGAGCACCTGCAGGAATGCATGGATCATGCTATCCCAAATAAAGCCAAGACTCACTCCTCCAAAAACAGGAGACCGGTCTGGTGGACCCCGGCCATAAATAAACTATACAACAGAAGGAGGAAGCTACTACATGACAGAGCAAAATCCCAAAAAGGGAAGGCATTTCTGATCAGTATTAGCAAGAAACTTCGACCCCTCATAAAATCATCAAAGGCCAGTTTCGAAAGAAAAATTGCCCTAGACGCTAAAGATACTCACAAGGCCTTCTTTAGTTATGTCAGGAACATGGGCGGAAACTCCCAGATATGCTCTGAATTGTTGCATAACGGTACAAAATATACCGAACCTACAGACATAGCCAACATCCTGGCAGACAGATTCAGCGCAAACTTCTCCCCCCCTTCCCCCCAAAGGAACAAATGCCTATCCCAACTGAATGTAACCTCCCTGACATCACAGATGCACAGGTGAAAGCTGCCCTCTCCAAAGCAAGAAACACAGCATCTATGGGACCAGACGGTGTCCCAGGCTGTGTCTTACATGAGCTCCAAGAAGAACTGAACCCTCACATTAAGTCACTGTTCAAACTTAGCCTTACTACAGGATATGTACCCAAAGAATGGCATACAGCTACAGTGGTCCCACTCCACAAAGGTGGTGCCACAACGGACCCCAGAAACTATCACCCCATAAGCCTGACTAGTCTGGTCTGTAAAGCTATGGAGCGTATTATCATGGAACTCATAAACAAAGACATTGGGAGCTTCCAGACACTGGACCCTACCCAATTTGGCTTTGTTAAGGGCAGATATTGCCTCTTAAACCTAGTTGATTTCTTTGAAACAGTTACCAAAGCCATAGATGAGGTCAAGGTAGTACACACAGCCTACCTGGACCTCGCAAAAGCCTTCGACACAATACCCCACTCGGGCATCATAAATAAGCTTACCAGCTTAAATATCAACCCCTATATCACAAGATGGGTTGCAAACTGGCTCAGAGATAGAACCCACATGGTCAGAATCACAGGTGCCATGTCCGAATCCAAACCAGTTACAAGTGGCATCCCACAGGGCTCAGTTCTGGGACCTCTCTTGTTCGGTATATACTTCTCTGAGGTTCAAGCTAACACGAGGGGATTATGGCTGACAAAGTTTGCAGATGACTGCAAACTGGGGGCCATAATCAAATCTCCAGCTGACACAAGCATCCTCCAAAAGGGTCTCACAGAGACGGATGCTTGGTGCCAGACCCACGGCCTCAAGCTAAATGCTAAAAAGTGCATAGTCATCCCCTTTGGGAAAAACAAGGTGCCCACAAATTACCACATAGGTGGTAATACATTCTCTACCGAAGAAGTAATTAGAGATTTGGGGACCAACGTAGATAGTAATCTCTCCTTTGATAATCACATTGCCAAAGTGGTTAGAAAGACCTTCTATATAGCCCACCTTATCATGAAAGGGTTCGCATCTAGATCAAGAGAGGTCATTGTGCCCCTCTACTGCCACCATCAGGCCTATAATTGAATACAATGCCCCTTTTGGGATGTACCTTACCCGACACCTGCAGCAACTGGAGAGACCCCAAAAGTACCTCACCAAGAGGATCATGGGCTACAAACAGATGTCCTATGCAGCTTGACTAAAGAAACTCCAGCTCTACTCAGTTGCTTAACGCCTACTCAGAGGCGATCTATGCCTGACGTACAAAGCCATGTCAAACCCAGAATTAATGCACATGCTCCACCTCAAAAAATCCAAGTCCCTTAGAGCTACATACTCCAGGGACCTAAACCTCAGCACAAAAATAAATAGGACATGCTGGTGGGACAGATTCATTTCCCAGAGGCTCCCCTCACTCTGGAATACAATCCCAATTCATGTTAGACATAGCCCCTCACTGACCCTTTTCGAGCGAAATCTGGACGCGTGGATGGGAAATCGCAAATTCACCCCTGGGATCTCTTCTGTGTCCCTGCTAGACAGAGGCACAGTAAACTAATCTTAAAAGGGTACCTTCTGTGACCTACTTTACAGAGGCACAGTAGGCTAATATAATAGGGAGGCAGAAGCCAAATGCACTCAGGCTAGGCTTATAAATGCCCTAGGGCAGATAGCCTAGTATCTACCTATGAACATATGAACCTATGAGTGTACCTGTCATCTCAACCGTCTGATAAGGGACTATTGCAAACAAAACCTGTAACATCGCCGTCTCTTCCATTATACAACAGCTACAGTTTCACATGGCGCCATTACAAGTGTGTCTCTCACAAGGTATGTTAACGCTTCTGCAGATGTAATTGAGTGAGTGGATGTTTGTGATGTTATTACAGTCTGTATTGCAATTGTTTTGGATGTGGAGGAGATGTAGGTGGGTGTACATAGCATATACTGGTTTGTGGGGACTGCATTTCTACATATTCCATATGTGTGTGTGGGCTCCTTCCCTAATTAAAGACTTATCATTTAGTAGACTAAAACTATGGTTTTTGCAGGCTTATACATTGAGCCATTGTTAATTGGTTCCTATATAGCATGCAGGTGAGGTTGATACTTCAATCCCTCCGGAAATACATCGATATGTAAGGGAATGTTACTAAATGACAGCTGTCTAGTGTATTTCTGTCACAGTTATTTGCACTCATTGCAGTTGTGTTGGTGACTGAACCTCTTTGGCTTGGGTTGCCACCTTTTCAAATGGCCATAGTGGGACATTTGCAGGACACACATCGGTGTTTACAGGCTGACACATACCCATGGTCAGTACACAGGATAGAACGTACTTTTATCCTAAATACATACTTATTCTTGTAGCACTTTAGCTACTTATCATCTTTCTTGTAACATTTATGTATTTTAGATACAGGAATAACTATTTAATGCAACTATTAATGCAACTATTACATAATATATGGGACATAATTATGTCCTACAATCTTGGACATTTGCCCTTTTTAATATTTGTTGTCAGGACACAACTGCCCAAGGAGGGGCTGTCCCTCTTAAAGTGGGACAGGTGGTAACCATATGCCTACGGCCAGCTATGACCACACCTACCATAATGATCTACCTCCAAGTTAGCACTAACAGACAGATGCAAACACACACACACACACACACACACACACACACACACACACACACACACACACACACACACACACACACACACACACACACACACACACACACACACACACACACACACACACACACACACACACACACACATTACAGTCCCACAGAAATGCACATGGCACCCGCAACACACACTTACACAGACTACAGCAATCACAAACACACTTGAACACAGTACCTACCTGGACCAAAGCACTGGCAGCAATAACTAAACGTCCCTTAACATCGTGATAATATTACTCGCGGTTCTAGTGTTCCGGTACTGTGGTCTTTTGGTCTTTAAGCCTCCTGATTACGCGTGTCGGTATGTAAACCATTCGGTAGTTGGCAGTATCCTATTTATTTGTACCTCCATGGTTGTGTACATGTCGCTGAACTATCTATATATTTGCAGATATAGGTGAATCCGTATATATAGACATATATCTCTCTATCACCCTTTCTATCTCTATTATATATATATATATATATATATATATATAGAGAGAGAGAGAGAGGGAGAGTGAACACACCTTTCGTTGTGTACATGGCGGTGTATACTGTTTCCTGAACTCCGCACGTTTATGTTTTAACCTGTCACAATACACACCTGCCTTTGGTACATCTCAGGTAGCTTAGTGTTAGGTGATTGTGTACATGATTGTGTGTTCTACTCCTGGCAGTGGTCGTTTTACCTTTCAGAGCTGGCACTATTAGTACAGGGGTGAATAATGCTAGTTTCACCTGTTCTGAACATCGCTGACCGTGATCTGCGTGATATTCAGCAAAGCTTAGCCCTGTTTCGAGCATATCCATTTAGTCATGTTTAAACTACGCTTACCAGCACTTGCCAACGCATAAACCCGCTAACATGTGCTAAACCTGATCTGATGACGTGCATCCAACATCCATTATTCGTGCCTTCGGGATTACATAACGGCCCTTGCAGGACGTGGAACCGGGAACATGCACGATAGTCAGTGCCTTTACCACTTGGGCATCTGGGATTTGTACACGTGTTATGGTGTTTTGTATGTGGACTGTACTATGGCTGCTACTCCATACTGCAATCAAATGTGTAATGCAAATGTGTAACTCAGTTAGTTTACATATGGGTGAGACCTATTAATGGTATGTCCAAGTGATGTTTAATGGATGTGCTCCAACATTGGGAATCTATGTCATAGTGAGCCACACACTATAATGTGCTACACCTTCACACAACCATAGGTGGAGCATGCTGGGGTGAGAGATACCTGTCATGGGTACTCCCCATGCTTTGCCACTACATCCCTGATTACATTATATGGAGCCCCTCATTAACACACCAGGGAATCCATGCAGAGTGTGTGGGGAACAGTGATTACACACATGGATCCCGCAATTGGCTCTGCTCCACTGAGGGACAGTTGGTTAATCGATGTAGTGGCGACAGCAGACACTGTTTGCCTCAGCTGATGAATGGCCTCTGACAATCGGGCATGTACCTACCGATGTACCTAGGAACCTATACATACAATATCAACATATGCTGTTAGGTGTGTGTACTGTTCAGGTGTTGACTTTCCTTGTTCCAATAGCTGTTGTGTGTGCAATGGTTGAGGGCTGCCTATGTAGGATTCACACAGTAGGCCACCTATACATTACAATTTACAGGTGGTCGTGTGTGTTTGCCATCCAGTTTACTGTGTGTGCAGGTGGAGAGGTGTGTCAGTCCGTAGGGGCCTACATTGTCAGTGTACATGCTATACGTTCCCTCTTTGCCAAGGCATGGGCATATTGGGCACACCTCCGTCTGCCTACTGGGGCTGCACAGAGTGTTCGTGGTCTGAATCCCTCTGTGCCTGTGATGGCCTTGGCAATTGCGGTGGGCTGTGAGGGCATTCACCATTATGTCCCTGCTGCAGCTGTTTCCACAGGATCATATTATGTAGCATGGCACATACTAAGAAGATGTGGGCACACGTGCCTGGAGAGTACTGCAAGGCTCCACCAGATATGTCCAAGCAATGGAACCGTGATTTCAGCATCCCAAACACATGCTCTATGGTGATTCTGGTTCGTGCGTGTGCCTCATTATGGCATTCTTGCATGGGTGTGTGTGCATTTCTGATGGGAGTCATCATCCACGGCTCCAGTGCATAGCCAGCATCC
This sequence comes from Protopterus annectens, assembly GCF_019279795.1. NCBI lineage: Eukaryota > Metazoa > Chordata > Ceratodontiformes > Protopteridae > Protopterus > Protopterus annectens. The sequence goes on along the minus strand of NC_056732.1, from coordinate 267,424,756 downwards.
CCCACAGGGTGGCCATATGGGATGTCCCCCCTGACAAATACCTGATACAGCTGTGAGGCATGCGAGATGTGGGAGTCATGGTAGCTTCCAGGGCTGCCAGCACACACATCCATGATAATGCCCTGGGCATTGCACATGACCTGGCAGTTGATGGAGTGGTATCCCTTGTGGTTTATGTAGCACCTACCATGCTCACTGGGTGGTGACTTGATATGTATGTGCGTGCAGTCTATCACACCCAGTACCTCTGGGTAGTGTGCCACATGGTGGAAGAGATGCATATTGCTGGCCAACTCCTCCTGAGTTCGGGGGAAGTATATATGCTCATTGGCATGTGGTAACATATCATCCAGGAACTGGTGTAGTACCCTGGATGCTGATGCCTGTGAGATCCCCATTATATCTCCAGTTGGCCTTTGAGAGGTACCTGTGGCTAGTATTCTCAAGCTTACACATAACTTCGTGTCCACTGGGATGGGTTCCCCTCTGTTGTTTCTTGATCTTAGGCGTGGCCAGCACAGCTTAACTATTTGCTGTAAGATGTCCCTGTCCACCCTGTAATGCTCTACTATCTCCAGATCATGTAGCGCTTGTAGGTTACCCTTGGTCTGAACACTCTTCTCCTCCTCCGGGGCCTGCAGTGGTTGTCAGCATCATCCTCCACAACACCTTCAGTCTCTAACACATGGTGATGAATCACAGCTATGGCAGCTCCCAACATGTACATTGTAAAAGTTCCCCGTCTGTTTACACCAATGGTGCAGTGTTTGGGAATACACAGGTGTGTGTGAGGTGCCTTTACACTTTATACTATTGTGCTTTGAACACTGATGATGTCATAGGGTGTGTATGTACAATCGGAGCTACAGGGTATCTTATGTGTTTTACCACAGGTACTGCTATTGTAGTGCCTTCAGTGTTGAATTACATTTAGCTGCCGTGGATTACCTCTTGCCCTTCCCTTAACATTTCTTAACGTTTCCCTTCCATTTTCTGGCATGCATCCAGCAGCTTGCTTTCTTTTATACTTTCCAAAACCTGGCTTATCTTGCGAAATGTGTTCTATGGCTGATCTACTGCAGGTTTGCTTTGCTCTGCGGTGACAGTTCTCTTTTCTTTGCAATCCAACACCTCCCCTATCCTGTTCTGCAGGTTGCTGCGAGCAGACTTGTTAGCTGCCGTCGATTGCCCACTGTGAGTTAATAGGTGTTAATTGCTCAGTTGTACTCCAATTACCCTACTGCGGCATTTCCTTATTTTCTTCCCCTAACCTTCCTGTTTGAGCTGTGGTGCACGGCATGTGCATCCACTTACCGGGTTTTGGGCATGTTTTCATCCACGTACACATGCACTTTCGGGCACCATGTGTGCTCTCAGCTAAACAATGCTATACCTACATCCCCATCCCTATCCTGCGGCTTTGCTTAGCAACGGGAAGCCCGGATTTGCATTGCTCCAATGTGCTTACAGCTACGGTGGCACACCCCACTGCTGATGTCATGTATACCTCCAAACCACTCCTCGGTGTTGTAGCTTTGCGCCGTATGGTACATGCGATTCACTATTACTTGCCTCATTTGCATAGCATTGACTACTAATTCATAGTTACCGTGCCGGACACTGTCACAGACCCTTAGCAACCCTTGCAGCTTGGTTGTGGTGTACCATGCATACCATTGAGTATTATGGTGAAATCATGATTTGTATTACATTGTGATTTTATGACATTTGTATATATTTTCTTTGTGTTCCCATTTGCGCACACATGCCCTGCGTTTGTACTTTGCATTACTGTGGACATGACATTAAATGTTGTTTTTTAGGGTTTGTGCATCTTTTTTTATGCCATTGGCTGTATATTTAGCCATTGGCATATGTTAACTTTGTAATACATGAGTCTGGTCCGCTTTCATAGCTCCGATGTTCTGTTTGGCAAAATGTAAACCGTTTTTTTTTTTTTTGGTTTACATTTCTGTAGGCTTACACTACTCCTGCACCACTTAATGAGTCGCTATGTACCTTCATTTGCATGGTGCAGTACTGCACATGGGGTGATTAGCATACCTGATCTGAGGGCTGCGCGGATCTGGCATACACTGGTAGTGCACATGGAATTGAATTGTACCTGAATCGCTCGGTGGCCATATTTAGCATTATACCACCTACGCTATGCCTGCGCCTGGCGCAAGCTTCCTGAATCCCGGGGATATGCCTGTGCAAATTTAAGTTTTAATAGTAGAAGCTGGAACATGCAGAGTTTTTTTTTCCAATAAATTTTTTATTATTTTCTGTGCAGGAACATACCAAATACAAACAGACATTTGAATGAATCAGTAAAATAACAGATGTGGTTCCCATACAACTACTAGGAATAATGAACCCTCTAAAGTAACTAAATACACTATTTACATACAGTGCTACCAAGATGTGAGGAAAGAGGAAGCAAAGAGTAATTTAAGAGTCAATATAACTTTGTGAGCGTAGAGAGAAAAATATGCAATTGTGGACAATAAACAAGCAAAGAAAGACAATATAGAATGATTATATAAATCTTATTAAGTATAAAAATAATATCAATGGATTTTTTTCTGCCCTGTAACTAACATGTAATGTGTTCAAAGACGACTTTTAGTAATAGGCTTGTTTTTGTATTTCTAATAATAAGTTTTTGAGAGGTAATATATTTTTTTGTCATATTCCTAAAACCATTTGAAGAAAGTTTGGTGTGATCTAACCAATTTTTTGTTATATATAGTTTAATTAGCAAATGCATAGTAATTAGGACATGATATTTCAATTTAAAAAAAATTGTAATCTGTAATATGGAGGATGGCAAGTTTCCAAGATAAGGTTGATTTCTGATACCCCATTTTCTCTAAGCACACTTCTAGAGAGCACCAGTTTATGCGAATGCTTACAGAACCATAAGACGTGTAGGAGGTCAACTTGAGGAAAAGAACAACATGGGCAGGATGGGGAGATTTTAGGATCAAACTTGTTCAAGATTAAAGGAGTATAGTATGTATTATTCTTATTCATTAGTTGGGTGTAAACAAGTTTTTTAAATGGGGAGAGTTTAATGGTGGATTTGATTGCTTTAAGTTTCTGTTCTACTGTGAGGTCACTTACTTGTTGGTCTCAGTATTTCATAGGTTCATAGGTAGGTACTAGGCTATCTGCCCAAAGACATTTATAAGCCTAGCCAGGATGTGTTGGCTTTCACCGTCCCCTTAGATTAGTTCCCTGTGCCTCTGTCCAGCAGATCCACTGAAGTGATCCCTGGGGTAAACTTTCTGTTTCCCATCCACTCATCAAGGTTTCTCTTGAAGAGTGTTAGCGAGGAGCTCTGCCTAATGTAGATTGGAATCTTGTTCCAAAGCATGGGAAGTCTCTGGGACAAGAATCTATCCCTCCAGCATGTCCTATTTATTCTTGTGGTGAGGTTTAGATCCCTAGAGCATGTGGCTCAAGGGGATAAGGTTTTCTTTAGGTGGAGCATGTCCATCAATTCTGGGTTGGACATGGCCTTGTATGTCAGGCAGAGATCACCTCTGAGTAGGCGGTATGCAACTGAGTACAGCTGGCGTTTCTTTAGTCGAGCTGCATACAGCATCTGTTTGAGGCCAGTGATCCTCTTGGTGAGGTACTTTTGTGGTCTTTCCAGCTGTTGCAGGTGTCTTGTAAGGTACATCCCAAATGGGGCATTGTATTCTATGATGGGTCTGATGAGTGATGAGTAGAGGGACACAATGACCGCTTTTGATCTGGATGCAAACCCTTTTGTGATTAGGTGGGCCACATAGAAAGATTTTCTAACCAATTTAACAATGTGATTATCAAAGGAGAGATTACTATCTACATGGGTCCCCAGATCCCTTATTACATTTTCCGTATTTAGGAGGCTACCACCTATGTGGTAGTTTGTGTGTACTTTGTTTTTTCCAAAGGGGATGACTATGCACTTTTTGGCATTTAGCTTGAGGCTATGATTTTGACACCAGGTATCTGTCTCAGTGATACCCTTTTGGAGGATGTCTGTGTCAGCCAGATAACCAATTATAGCCCCTAGTTTGCAGTTGTCTGTGAACTTGGCCATCCAAAGTCTTCCTGTGCTTGCCTGTATCTCTGAGAAGTATATGCTGAACAGGAGGGGTCCTAGGACTGAGCCCTGGGGAGCACCACTTGTAACCGGTTTAGAGTCAGACTTAGCTCCCGCAACTCTCACCATGTGGGTTCTGTTCATGAGCCAACTGGCAACCCATCTTGTGACATATAGGTTGCCAGTTGGCAACCCATCTTGTGACATGGGGGTTTATGTTCAGGCTGGTAATCTTGTCTATAATACCAGAATGGGAAATGGTGTTGAAGGCCTTTGCGAGGTCTAGGTATGCTGTGTGTACCACTTTCCCTCATCTATAACCTTGGTAACTGTCTCAAAGAAGTCCACCAGGCTTAGAAGGCATGATCTGCCCTTAGCAAAGCTGAACTGGGTAGGGTCCAGTGTTTGGAGGTTCCCAATGTCTCTGTTAATGAGTTCCATGATGATGAGCTCCATAGCCTTGCAGACCAAGCCAGTCAGGCTTATAGGGAAGTAGTTCCCGGGGTCTGTTGTGGCTCCACCTTTGTGGAGCAGGATAACTGTTGCTGTGCACCACTCTATGGGCACTTAGCCTGTGGAGTGGCTGAGTTTGAACAGTGTGTTTAGGTGACGGGTTAGTTCGTCTTTGAGCTCATGTAGGACGCAGCCTGGAACATCATCCAGTCCCATTGATGTTGTGTTTTTGATTTTGGAAAGGGCTGTTTTAACCTGAGTGTCTGTGATGTCAGGGGCTCTACATTCTTCTGGTATGATTATGGGCCCTTTTAGGGGTGAGAGGGGTGTAAAGTTTGCACTTAACCTCTCTGCCAGGATGTTGGCAATATCGGTTGGTTCAGTGTATTTTGTGCCATTCTGCATTAACTCCAAGCAGATCTGAGCATTACCACTTAGATTCTTGACATAGCTAAAGAATGCCTTGTGGTTATCTTTGGAGTCCTTGGCAATTTTTCTTTCAAAGTTCACCTTGGACAATTTTATGAGGGATCGTAGTTTCTTGCTGATACTGATCAGGGATGTCTTCCCTTCTTGGGATTTTAATCTTTTCTGTACTAGTTCCCTCCTTCTATTGTATAGCTTGTTTATGGCAGGGGTCCACCAGAAAAGGAGTGAGTCTTGGTTTTGCTTGGGATAGCATGATCCATGCATTCTTGTAGGTGCCCGTAGAATGCATTAGTATAGGATTTTGCAGTTTGGACAGTGTTATCCTTTAGCATGGGGGCTTTGAAACTTTCCACCTCAGTCTTAAGTAATGTGAAGTTTGCTTTTGAAAAGTTTCACAGTGGTTTCCTTGTCCAGGGGTGGGGGCGGAATGTGGATATCCAAAGTGATTTGTTTATGGTCAGATCTAACCAGTGAGGGGTTTACCTCCAGTGTAGAACACCAGTCGCCCATGTTGGTGATGACCAGGTCCAATATGTTGGCACCTCTGGTGGGAGTGTTGACCAGTTGATCCAGATTGTTTGAGTTTATAAATTCTAGGAAATGTTAGGCAAGGGAGTTAGTACTTGAGTAGTTCTCCCAGTTAATGCCTGGGTAGTTGAAATCACCCAATATTAGGGTGTTTGGTAGGACCTTTATGTTTCCCAGTGTTTCCAGAAATGTGGAATGGGGGTCCTGGGACATGGTGGGGTGATCTGTAGCAAGCTACAATTTGAATTGCAGTTTTGCCCATTGTTAGTTGCACGTGGATGATCTCTGAAGCATTGTGCTGTGCCACTAACCTGGAAGTGTGGGTATCTTTGATGAATATGGATACTCCCCCACCTTTTGTATTTCGGTCCGGGTTCTGTGGCCGAAATGTACGGTATGAGTTGTAGCCTGGTAGTACTGGGGGTGCTGTCTGGAGCCTTAAACCAGGTTTCTGTTACTGCACATATATCAATTTTCTCCATACTCAGGAGTGCCTCAAGTGTGTGCATTTTGAGATTTAGACTTCTGGCATTGAGTATCATTACCCTCAGATTTTGGTTACTTGTGCTATTTATGGTGGTGGGTTTGCCTTTTGAGCCTTGCCTAAAAAAGGCACTATGGGGGTGGTAAGAGCCTTGGCCAGTTTTCAAAAGCCTAAAGGTGACAGGTGCAAGCCGTCTCTAGTGAAGCAGCATGGCTTGTCGAGCATGTTATCTCAGGCGGACAGACACTGGATCCCCTTTGAATGATACCAGAAACTTAGCCAATTATTGAAATTGATAATTTTTTCTTTATACCATTGTATCATTCTTGGTGAGGGCAGGATGCTACTCAGGGTCAGGGTCATACCGGCCTCGGCTACGTGATCAAAGTGCTTGTCCATGTCTCTTTTCATGTAGTCCAGGGAGGTATGGCTCAGGTCATTCACAACAACATGGACAATGACAGAGTCATATTTGTACTTGTTCTGGAGTGACCTGAGTGCTTGTGTTATGTGGCGGATCCTGGCACCCAACAGGCAGCTAACAGTAACCTTCTCCTCATTCAGCCTAGTGAGTGGGATGTCAGTGTGCCTGACTATGGAGTCACCTATTACTAGTATGCTGGGTATGTTATTTTGCCTTAAGGGCTGTGATTGGGTGGCACGCTGGTTTTGTGAAGTATATGTTTCATGGTTTGTGTTAGGGGGTGGAGGTTGCTTGGATCTCTGCTTTGGAGGTCTCTGTTGCTTTTGCAGATGTTTATTTAAAGCCTCCGAGTATGTTTTTGTGTATTTTTGTGTGTTTTTTGCCGGTGCTGGTTTAATGGGTCTATGTGAGACTAGTGGTGTGGTGCCAGTATTCCCCTTCTCCTCTTGACTGTCTGATCCAGTCTTGGGTTGAGAGAGCATAGCCTCCAGTTTGGCTGTATAACTGCATCTCTCGCATGTATTAGTGTTTGGTGGTAGGAGGAGAGGTTTGTCTGTGTACATGAGGCTGTTGTAACATTGCCTCAAAATACCTAGATTTGCCAGTTGGTCTGGAGAGTACACCTGAAACTGCCCTTTGGACATGCCTGGATAGGTACAGTGAACTGTTTACTGAATAGCTGGAAAGGTTGAATAGAGAGCCTACAGTATAGGGGGGGTCTAGTGCTAGGGTTTATAAGTGCTTGCTATGAGTTTTGAGCAAGTGCCGGGCTGAGAAATGAATGGCTTGAGTGCTTAAGTTGAAAGTTTGTCTAGTTCCAAGAGAAAAATTGAAGAGGAGACTTTGTGGAGCCGGGAATAGTTATACCTTAGCTAACCGGCTCGCAAAACCAGGCAAATACGTTTTTTATAGCAGGGAAATGAAAGAGATAGAAATTAGCCCAAAATGGCCAATAAACTACTAATTTCTGGACTGAAACCACTCCTCCAGGGAAAAATAGGCTGCACAAAGCTCCCCTCTCTCACAGGTGAACAGAGAAACTTCCTTCTATCCAAGTAAGGTATGGGCAAACACAGAGATTTGTAACACAGCCCTGAATTCAGCACTAACCTGAAAACTGGACTATACTAGCTTAGAAAGGTGGGAAACAAGTATATATATATATATTTATATATATATATATATATATATATATATATATATGTATATATATATATATATATATATATATATATTTTTTTTTTTTTTCAGAAAATAAAGCAGATACAATAAAAAATACTTTAAATGCGCAGAAAAGGATGCTTATTGTTATATATCTCAGTTCAGAGTTGTAGCCAATGCCCTAGTAATAAAGTAGGAAGAAACACAAATACAGTAAAAGCAGATAAATAAAGTGCAATTTATCTATATATATATATATATATATATATATATATATATATATATATATATATACATACATATATGTAAAACAATAGAAAACAAACAAACTGATTTAAACAAGTTACCCAATTAACCTGAAAAAAGCTCAAAACTGAAACCTGTTCCAGCAGTCTTCAATCAGAGAAGTTCTAACTGCACACTCCCGCTACTAGGGTGCAGGGGAACCTTCTCCAAAAAAAGATGGCCTGGATCAGTGCTCAAGTTATACAAACAAAGCTAGATTCAGCAGGCCTGAATCTGGTCCTATGCTACAGCAACAAGGCGCACCAATTTCAGAAAGAAACAGTTCAAATAAGCAGGCACAATAAGCCAGAAATTCCCAGCTCAGAAGGGTAGAATCCAGCCTCTCCTCCCACAAGAGTGCAGACCACAACCCTTAATGTAGAATAACTGGCCTGAAGCCCAAGTGCTTAAACCAGAACTAATACACTTTTAGAATAGCAGACACTGAGCCTTCAATCAGCAATTCCCAGCTTAGAAGGATGTAAGCTACCTGTCCTGCCACAACAGTGCAGACCACAAACCTTCTTAATGTAAAACAATCAATATGAAGCCCAAGTGCTTAAACCAAAAGATTTAGAATAGCAGTTACAATTTAATCAGGCTACTACCAAGCTGTAATAAATGCAGCAGAATAAACAAAATTGAGTACTTTTAAGAAGAGGCAAAAGCAAAATAAAGTAGGAGGAAAGACAAATATAGTAAAAGCAGATGAATAAAGTGCAAGATTTTTTTTGTTAGTAAAGTGCAAGAAGAGAGGAAGAAAGAACCTAAGTGGGTTGGCCTTCTCAAATCTTCACTCTGTATTAAGTAGAGTGAACACTAGACTCAGAATATGATCTCACTGTATTCGGTTAAGTGAGCAAATGAGATGGACTCAGGAGGAGTGGTCAAATACAGACTTACAGGAGGGGCAGGCAATTCCAGAGCCACCAACACTAATACCAAAACAAGAACAGGGAGGATGAGTGGGAACAAACTGCAGAGAGAGAGAGACACAGCACACACAATATTCAGTGAAACACACAATTAGGTACAGAAAAAATAAAAACAGTACTTTTAAAACTGCAAGTTTGTACTTAACTTCAGCTTCTAATGCAGGTGATTATAGCCAAGCAAGTCTTTCAGAAGTTGAGCATAAAATGATTTCTCAAACTTTGTGGCTAGCACTTAAAGTACAGAGGAATCCCTCTAGGCTAACAGTTAAATATCAGATAACAAGAAGTGAGAAGACCACCACTCCCTCTTATAGCAGAGAGAGAGACACAGCACACACACTGTTCAGTGAAACACACAATTAGCTACAGAAACAAAGAAAAACAGTACTTTTAAAACTGCAGGTTTGTAATTAACTTCAATTTCTAATGCAGGTCATTATAGCCAAGCAAGTCTCTCAGAAGTTCAGCATAAAATGATTTCTCAAACTTTGTGGCTAGCACTTAAAGTACAGCGTAATCCCTCTAGGCTAACAGTTAAATATCAGATAAGAAGTGAGAAGACCACCACCCCCTTTTATAGCAGAGGAGAGACACAGCACACACACTATTCAGAGATTTAGATTCTGATATTTAGAGAATAACAGTAGAGATTCATATTTAATGGTATTTCAGTTTAGAAGTATTTGATAACATTCTTTTCTTTTCAGAATACTTTTAGTGATAGCAACTAATTCAGTTAACTCTTCTTCATTACAGGCCACTTCTTTAGTTAGTGTTACTATTAGTCCTCTGATCTGGCACAGAATAATGGTGTATTTGTTAGTCACAATTAAGACATTTTGTAAGCCATGCAACATTTTCTCACTATGTTTATAAATATCCCACACCGTACAGTCCTTTATTAAGGGGTAATCCACAAGATTTAGCAGTTAATTGTTAATTCTGATGTTAGGGTTCATATAAATAGGTCGAAGAAAGGGTAGGGCCTTGTCCAATTTGAAGGATTTTATTAACTCTTGAAAGATTTTTAGTCTCTGCTTGAAAATGTTTTTATCTTGATGTTGCTGAGATTTATTGGGGTAATGTAAGGGAGGGCATTAGGATTAATATTATTAACTATCAGATGTTTATGCCAAATTTTAACCCATGAAGGGGACCAGGTGTCCTTCTTTGGATTTAAGTTCGAGATTGAAATGATTCTATTCACACAAATGATCCAGTAGTAAAGCTGAAAGTCCAGTAGACTGAGGATCCCTGTTTCTTTGGGGTAGGATAATTTTGGATAACTTGTTCTAACTGATTTGGCATACCATATGAATTTTGTTAGTTCTTTATTGACTCTTAGAAAAAAGTTGTTTGGAATGACAACATTTGAAACATTAAAATGATATAACAATTTAGGTAGGATACTCATCCTAATGATTGCTGCTTTAGACAGCATGGAGAGTTTCAGTTGTTGCCATCTTTGAAGATCTTGTGTAATATTTGACCAGACTTTAAGTAAGTTATTCTGATGCATGGATGAGTGGTTATGCTCATATATTAGCCCTAGATATTTGAAAGAATAAGCTACTTTGAAGGAGAGATCTGGAAAGAGATATTCTTTATGGTTTATTGGGTTGATAGGGAAAACAAGAGATTTCCTTTGGTTAACTCTGTAGTTTGATGTTCTAGAGAACACATTCATTGATGTAACAATTTTCCTAAGGTCTGTATTAGGGTGTTCGAAGTATATATTTAAGTAATCTGCAAAGGTGGATAAAATTAATTCGGTGTTCAGGAATTTGGGGATTGAGTGAAAAGTTCTTTATGAGCTGTATAGAAAGAAGGGTTCAATGAATATGTTAAAGACGTGAGGGGAAAGAGGGCATCCCTGCCTTTTTCCATTAGCTATTTCTATGGGTTTTGATAGTGTTTTAATGTAAAGATATGTAGATGAGCTGTTGTATAATGAATTTATTAAACTAATAAAATTTTGGGGGATATTGAATTGGAATAAAGCTGAAAATAGGAAGTTCCAGCTAACTCTGTCGAATGCTTTACAAGCATCTAATACTAACGTATATCTTGGGTTTCTTTCATTTTTGGTGAGATGAATTATAGAGTCAAGGGTTAGAGTATTGTCCCATGTATGTCTATTACACATGAAACCAGATTGCTCAGGGGGTAGGATGGAGGGCATAGTTTTTTTAAGACTCTCACATAGTAGTGAAGATAGAATCTTAATATCCAAATTAATCAGGGATATTGGCCTATAGTTATTCAAGTTAGATTTATCTACACTGTTTTTGGAGGTAAAGATTGTTTTAGAGTTGTTCAGATAGCGATCCATTATGCCCTGTAGTTTAACGTACTTGTAGACTTTCAAAAGAATAGATGACAGTTTTTGATTGAAAGTTTTATAAAAGTCTGTAGTATAACTGTCCGGGCCTGGGGCTTTACCTGATTTTAAGTTTTCAATGGCTTCAACTTTTTCCTGATGTTTAAGTGGTGCATTGAGTATCTCTACTTGGAATTCATTTCATTTAGGGAATGTAAGATTTTTAAATAATCCCTCAATTTCTACCATAGGGATCTGTTATATTTCCATCCCATATATTCCTGAATAAATCTGATAAAATATTTCATTTATTTGTGAATCTGAGTTGTAAATCTTATCCTGGTATTTCAGTAATGAAATTCTAGGGTCTTCCTGTTTATTTTCAGTTAACCTTGCCAAGGACTTAGACGGAACTTGTGCCCACTCAGAGTATTTAACTATGGACCTTAAATGTCCAGAAAGCAGCAACCACGATGGAACGAACCACAGTATTGTTAGAAGCAGATTTTTTCCAATTTTTTCCAATTTGCGTTTTCGTCTTAGAAATGACTTCATCAAAATTTGATGAAGTCATTTCTAAGACGAAAACACAAATTTCTTTATGGTGAAGGCGTTCATGCTGTTATCTGTGTGTGGTCACAATAAAATTGGAAAAAATCTGCTTCTAACAATACTGTGGTTCGTTCCATCGTGGTTGCTGCTTTCTGGACATTTATTAGTAACTTTTTTGCAGTTTTTGTCCTGTTTATCATATTTTATTATTATAACTATGGACCTTAGTTCAGGAAGAGAGTAATTATGTTGGTAAAGTTCAAATAATTGTATTTGTGTGGTGTTTATTAATTACTCTAGCTTAGATTCTTTGCTCAGTTGATACCTGTTTTCTAGCTCTTCAAGCTCCTTCACTAGTTTATTTTCTTTTTCTTTTGCCCTTTTCTTATAGTAAGAGGCTTTTTGAATTAGTATCCCTCTAAGCTTCATCTTACAGGCTTCCCATTGGATATCATATGGTAAATTAGTGTTCTCCATGTTGTCCTCTAATTCCATTTGTACATCTAGCACCTCTTGTTTAACATCTGATTTCAGTAGCGAATTATTATTTAATGACCAGTTGCCCCTATTTAATCTTCTTGATGATATATCTAACAGGTTTATTTTCAATGTTATTTTTGAATGATCTGAAAAAAAACATGGGTTCAGAGGAATAGTTAATTTTCTCTTTTTCCAGAGCCTCTGAAATGAGAAAGTAATCTAACCATGACCAGGTCTTAACTTAGAGCAATATGTGTGTGTGTATATATATATATATATATATATATGTATATATATATATATATATATATATATATATATATATATATATATACATATATACATATAGATATGTATATGTATATATATATATATATATATATATATATATATATATATATATATATAGATATATACAGATAAATATATATGTTACTTATTTTGAGGTAATCTCCAAAGGAAATAGAGTCAATAAGGCAAAAATCTGAGCTATGTTCAGCTATGGCAGTCGATGTTTGCAGGTTTTGTGAGATCGGGTTGCTGGTACGGTCCAGCCCTGGATCAACAACTGCATTCCAGTCTCCTCCCACAATGTATAAATGATCTGGGAACTTGCCTAGAATGTTGTATATTTCCAAAATAAAATCTTGTTGTCTTTGACATGGGGCATATACATTGAGAAAAAAAATCACCTTCCCATCAACAGGACCTGGGGCTGTGAAAAAAACACCATCTGCCATTTGGATCAGAGTTACTTTCTATGATTGATGCCTGTAATTATTTTTTTATTATAATTGCCACTCTTTTAGAGTTTGGATTATCTCCAGCTGCAATGATATTCTTTGTCCATTTCCTATTTAATTCCCCCCTCCAGTGCTCTTTAATTATATGTGTTTCTTGACTAAAACATACATTCACTTCAGATTTGAAAATTAGGTGCATCAACAATTTTTTCTTATTTCTATCTTGTAGGCCTCTCATGTTCAATGAATCTATTGTCCACATCCCTAGAGTTTAACTTCTAACTTATGTGTTATCAACTTTGGTTTGAAGAGCTTGCATTCTATAGGCTCCAATTCCATTCTCTATAAGTAAATTAAAAGCAATTTCTAGTTTAGTAGCACATAACACTTTCAAACATAACCCTGTGCATATCCACCTATCCTTCTTGTTTCAAAGAGCTTGAAAAAGAAAGGTTTCAAAGCAAACCCAGAAAATATACGGTATCGACAGATAGAGAATGTATCCTGTGAATGTTGTCTTATTTAACCAATAGCTAATATACATTACTACATCTACTCCGAGAGTAGTCATCTTATACCCTAGTTACCATATCTACTAGCTCCCTGGGTGTATATGTTGCCAAGCCTGAATGAAATTAATCTTTCCCTTTACTTGCCAAGTATTCATGTTTGCTGTATTAAATATAATCACTAAGACTGTTTTTAGTACAGGGAAGAAATAAGCTAAGGGAATTAAACATAATATTAATTATATGCTGGCCTGGAAGCCATACACCAAATCTATCTTCCAGCTTGAAGACCTGGAAAATCAACAATTTACATTCTCCACATCTTAATAATTAGAATATTGGAGGTTATAAGAGTCAGTCTACACCTTAGCCTGAGTGTAGCCTAAAACATAAGTATACTGAAGTGTGTCAGACCCTTGTTAATATTAAATGTATTATATTATTAAAGCAGCTTATAAACAAACTAATAAGTTTCCAGCAGCTCTGAATTGAAAGCAAGCATGGATAACCTTACAGCATAAACATAGTAAGTAGATAGCTGGATTACTCTTTTAAGAGATTCAATAAAGTATGTCTTAAAAAGGTCAGTTTAAATTAAAGCTGCCTGTGAGGTCACATTGGCTATCATCACACAACCAATCTCTTTTGATCTATCTGAAAAATTCTTATCTCCTATAGAACACAAGGTATATATATTACATACAAAGCTGTGTTAATCAGACCATGGAATAATGACAAACACATCATTATGGACTATCTGCGCTGGCTGATATCACCTAAAAAAATGTATATAGTGTAAATTCACAGATGTGCTGTTCAGGTGTTAGTATAGCTCAAAGACCTATATCACAACTAGGAACATAACCACAAGAACGAGAGATGCCCCATATCAAGACAGTAACCACATAAATTTCCCCCTGACCCTTCTGTTAAAAAGTTTAAGAGTGGTAGTGGGCTTGTTACAGCTTAAACAAGGCAATATAAATGTTTAGTTCAGTTAGCCTCATGAAGGAATACAGCTTTGGCTTTATCATGCCATTTCCAAAAATACAGATTTTATGGATACATAAGAGGACTTTAGCTGTTTAAATATCTCCAACTAGTTAGGGAATACGAGTAGCTGGATACAAAAGTTTATGCCATATCCCAACTTCACATAGGCTCACAGACTTTGTTCTTATAGCAGTAATTACAATCCTTCATGTTCTGCCTTTCTCTGTACCTATTGCCACCCAAATCTAAAGTATCAAGGCATACAGCTTTAGTGTTATATATATGCTTTCTCTAGCCTTTTCACCCTCTCTTCACAGAGCTGATGATTTTAAAAAGGTCTTAAAATCAGACTCAAAAAGCATCAGCTCTATTTTAAAATTAAGTGAGAGGCCACAAAAGGCCTCCTCATTGGTAGGTTGTTGTTTGTTTTGTCACCTTATGTAGACCCTCCACACATAAATAAGATGGTTCTTATGACATAGATAATCTAGTAACTGAAAATAACTTCTGTAGATGACAGCAGACCAATAGACTCATATACAATAAATTTAGTTCGGGCTCCAAACATTGTCGCTAGTCAAAGAAATTATAGCATACAAGATAGCTTTACCAGCGAGCTTCACAGTTTATATTAAATATCGATGTGGTAAGGGGGCATGATTGAAGATGTTATCCCTTACCTTAATAAGATATGGCTCACATTCTAGCCTACCACAGCAGCTCTGGGTCATAATACTGATGGGGAGAAGTCATCGGTGACATTTAATGCTGGCTCAGGAAGTTGTAGCCTAAAATAGCTCCTGCCATACAATGTTCTCTATATCTTTTGTTCCTGGACTTTTCACACATCAAAAGGGTGCACTTCCAGTTATTTAATGATTATCTTTTTCAGAGCAGAGATCTTATTCTCATAAGATGGGAAAGAAGTGAAGCAAAGAAAAAAACACTAGATCCTGGATATATACAAGACATACTAGAAACTGGAACATACAGAGTTAACTTACAAAAATTCAAGAAAATAAGTTGAAATTAAAGTGTTTTACAACTGTGCTGTCTCTCAGTGAAGCAAGCACAATATCTAGAGCCAGAGGTTTTTCTATTGCCTTGGAGAGAAATAATTACTAGATTTCAAATATAAAATTGTTTAATTGTTTTATGACTTCCAAGATCTGCAAACTTCTGAAAGATATGTACTTCTGACAGATAGAAGTTAAAATTCTCTTAGTATCTGTAAGCCTAGGAACTGAAGGCAGGTGACAAAGAGTGATGTCATCCAAGCTGACCCAGCAGAAATGGCTGATATTAATTTAAGAACTCTCTCTCAGAGAGAGAGAGAGAGAGAGAGAGAGAGAGACTGGGAATTTTGTATATTGTCTTGGACCTAGAAACATCCATTCAGCAC
Organism: Protopterus annectens; assembly: GCF_019279795.1. Classification (NCBI taxonomy): domain Eukaryota; kingdom Metazoa; phylum Chordata; order Ceratodontiformes; family Protopteridae; genus Protopterus; species Protopterus annectens. Next base: position 267,408,959 of record NC_056732.1, on the reverse strand, counting down.
TTTTGCCTGTGTTTTGTCTGTAAGTAAGACTTAGGGCACAGCATCTCTTTTAGATATAGATAGGAATATAGTAAAGATTAGTTTAGATATTTTCTGTATTTATTTGAGACTGTCCTGCAATGTTGTTTTAAAATATTTCCTGTGATTCTGAACTCTGTAGTTACTGTGCTGTTTGAGTACTGCCTTGTTCCTTTATTATTTATTATTAAGTATATTTAAACCTATCTTTGTGGCTGATATTTGTGAGACATATTTAAGCTCTTAGAGTACTTGCATATGTGTTTGGTGACAATCAAAGGCCACTCCTAAATAGCCTTGCTCTTGGTCATGCTTACTATTTGGATAATAGTAACATTACACAGTAGGATTGGTCATCCTTTGGGAAGGGCCTTAAAGTGGCTGATAAGGGGTTCTGGTGGCATTGATAACTACCTTATGGTCTGGGCAAAAGGAGGCATAGCTAGTAAACCTGTGCCAGGGCAGGTGTGTGTTTATGTATAAATCAAATCTAAAAGTGTGTGTGTGTGTGTGTGTGTGTGTGTGTGTGTGTGTGTGTGTGTGTGTGTGTGTGTGTGTGTGTGTGTGTGTGTGCGTGTATGTGTGTCTGCTACTTGGGCAGGGACACAAAGCACTGGTTGGACAGAGTGAGTGTTGGGAAGGCTTGGAACCCTGGATAAGGACTCAACTCTATAGCTGTGCCAGTGGGAAGTCTTACTGGGTTTCTGGAGAAAGAAGGAGAAACCGGCCCCAGAATGACTGTGATGTCTATGTGCTCTTAAGGGAAATTGTACTTTACTGTGTGTGTACTTGTCATCCTCCCATTGTGTATGGCCCTCACTGTTGCCAGTGGTGAGGATTGAGGCTCCTTGATAACAAAGCCAGTGCAGGGGCATCACAACTTCATTATACATGAGTACTTTTTGTGCCAGTTAATGATTAAATCCATTTTGTTGGAAGGACCCTGTGAGTTACAGGGATTTTATTTTGTTACGGTTTAAGAAATATAAAATGGACAAAGTGGGTAAAGGGCAGTGAGTGTGTTTAGATAAGTTGATATGGATGGCCATTTGTCCAGTTCACTGGTTCAGTTTGCTTGACCGGATTACCTCTATGGATGTTAGGCTGGGCATGGTTTTCACCTGGGAGGGTGATATACCAGTTAGACTGGTAGAGGTGAACAGAAGGCCTTTGAGGGGCAAGGCATACTTCCTCAAGGTTATTCACCACACTCATTTAGAATAGGCTGCACTTCCAACTTGGCTATGTTAGGGAATTCCGCTAAGGTCATGCAAAAACAGGAAAATGAATGTCTGACACCTTCTTGTCATACATGAGACACTAAACCCTTAATTTATGTCTCAAGGAAAGAGGTTATCCATATGTTAGGACATTCCTTTATCAAGAGAGCTGCAATCCAGTCTTTGGTCTGTCCACACAGGCATGCTGGTTCATTAGATCATAACAAATGGTAAGTTCAACAATTTGACTTCTCTGGCCTACTATGGTTTCAATTTTGGGAGATTTTCCCTCAGCTTATAACAAAGAAAAGATTACCCAAGGTTTTCGTAATCTATCTTGGGAGAAATTACTTGACATGGTATTCTAAGAAAATCCTCCTAGCCAAAATCTTATCCTATATATACAGTTTGCACATGCTATACCGACATATAGTTTTATTTTTGTCGTCAATTGTGCTGAGAATCCATTGAGAAGGAGCTACACGTTATGGAAAAATTAAGATATCTAGGGGCTTCATTAATCAGAGAGTTACACAGATGACTTGGCAGACAAGATTTCAGATGATCCACCACAAAGATCTCAACTTATTGGACTCTGATTTTTATTCCGGCTACAAAGTACATTTGAAGAATTTAGGTACTGATTTGTTTAATTTAGACATTGTTATAACCATCAAGGAATTTTTTAAGAAATAATCCTCTCTCCCTTTTAACAGGCTTAGTTATCAGTGGCTCGAGGCTGACAAGGCAGGAATGGTGTGGTGGCATGTCGGGTTGCCGGCTTTACCCCCCTTGTTGGTGCTCAGCTGCCTCCACTCACTGTCCAATTTGGTTTCAGTTTAAGTGGTGGCCATAGCAAGAATTGTTTGAGGTTCAAAGACAAGACTTAATGGGATTTACCACCAGGTCTAAGAAAGCTTGTTTCATGCACCAAGCCCTGTAATGTTTAGCTAGAACATACTTCGTCACGCCAACCGGCTTAACATTTAATGGTCACTGGCTGTTTGATGATATAGTTATATGTGAACATGCTGTTGCATCTTTAATGCTGTCAGCAGTATTGAATAAAAGGTCATAAAGGCATTACAGTGTGATTATTGAGTCAGCTCAGTGGACAAGGATGACTTACCAGTAAGTTGCATTGTCTGCGAGCTGGAATTGGGAGCAGTCCTAAGTTGCCAGTCTCTTAAGGTGAATGATGCTGCCCTCTCATCTATTTATTCAGCATCTCAAAGGCTTTCCCAATCCCACCCCTATAGACAGTGTCTTTTTAGGTGGCTTCCTTGCAGCTTTAATTCCCCCCATCATTGTTTAACCCCCTGTCTGTGCTCAGCGGCTTCAACATACTGTGCAGTTTGGGCTCAGTTTAAAAGGCGGATAAATAAAGAGGTGTTTGGGGTTGAAAGGCAAGACTTAAAGGGCTTTACTGCCAGGTCAGAGGTAGCTTGGGTCACATATCTAGTTCTGTAATAGTTAGCCACAATAGGTTTAGTCACTCCAACCTGCTTAATATTTAACAGTTACTAACTCTTTGATGGTATGGTTATATGTGAACATACTGTTGCACCTTCACTGTTGTCAGTTGTATTGAATAGAGGGTTACAAAGCCATTACAGTGTAGTTATTGATTCAGCTCAGTGGCAATCATCCCTGTGGATGTCTGCAGCACGTGGCTCATCATATGCTCTGATCTGTATTGTACTGGCTTCTTTAGGTGTCTCTTTACTGAGTTTTAGCAGTGTAGTTTACTCATCAGTACATGGTGTACACTATTTGCAGATTATTGCAAAATGGATCCATGTCAAGTTGCGTATTTCCTCAAAAACAACAAATTGGGTCAGATTTCAAAAGACTTGCTCCCAGTGCAAGTAACCATTTACACTGAAAGCAGGCTGAGAGCAAGTGTTTTGGAATCTGGTCCCCACAGTAAGCTTGTTTATAGATAGATTTTACACCAATGTAAGCTAGTTACTTGAACTGAGAGCAGGTCTTTTGCAATCAGAGCAGACTTCTCCCGAGAGTGATTCTTTTAGAATATGGTCTATTATTGTCTTATTATAATTCTGAATAATGAAATATGTCTTCTGACTTTGCAGCATGGCATACTTGTGACTAAAAGATTTGTGACCAAAAGATTATAAATGTTATTATTCTGTCGATAGTAATCAGTTGCTAAACTGGAGGTATTTCCCTTTGTTGTACATGCTTAAGATTATGCTTCTTTTCCATAAGCAGCAAAATCTGAGGTGCTTTATATTTGACAATAAACCCATTCTTGTCAGTTTTAAATGTTCCTTATTTCTTATCATAGAATCAGATAATTACTCCTTCATTTTCTGCCTATAACAATTCAGTTATTGTTAAAGCTGCTTCAAACCTTCGTTTTTCACTAGCGCTTTTCTTCTATCAATCACTTTTCCATTTAACTAGTTATAATTTGAAACTTTAGTGATGAAATTCCAAGATTGTGTAACATTTTATTTTACCTGTCGCTGCGATTAAATATATTTTTACAGTTTACTCTCTTAACCTTATAATGGCAAGAGATCTGGCCAGGAAACAAAATTACAAAGGTGGATAATATTTAATACAGTCTCTACCATAATGTAAGAAGTCGGAGTCATCCCACTTAAGCTTCTCTGATTTGAGAAACCACCATTCTAAATAATCAAGCCAACCAACCAACCAACAGACAGACAGACACAAAAATAAACAAATAAAGCAATCCATAAAGGATATTGCCAAAACACAAGAGAGTTATATAAATTCTGAGTGATGTAAAGAAGGAACACGTTCATAGAGTAGGAATCACGCACCGAAACATCTACAGAATGGGTTACATTAAATTATGCAAGGACTGTCCATTAACATCCAAAAAAGAGCATTCTGATTTGTCAGCCCAGCCACCGTGTCCATTATAAATCAAGCATATACTAATGGAAAAAAAGTACGGACTTTTTTCCATTACTGTATGCTATAACTTTTTAAGTTTTCTTTACCATAAAAAAAAATAATAATAATAAAATTAGAAATCCAGACAGTCCAGATTTATGAGAGAGAGAGAGAGAGAGATAGACAGCATGGAGAAAATGCTAAAAAAAATCAGGTACTTTATTCAAAACTAAAGAAACATACTTGATTTTTCCTTGGATTTTCTCCATCCTGTCTCTCTTATATCTCTAAAGTGTCAAAATTTCAACCTTATTTAAAAAAAAAAAAAAAAAAGGAGCAACAGAGATCTTCCTTTCTCCATTGCTTCCTTTCCAAAGCACTGATGTACTGAGTAAGAGTGACAACATATGTCCCATACGCATGCACAGTACATCAAAAAAGCAGCAGGATATTCAATGAAAGCAGAGCCATTATATAAAGACATTATTTAAGAAACATAATTTTTTTCTTAAATAATCTCATTGTATAAAAGCAATAACTGACAACGTGGATGTGGTATATTGAAGATTTACACATGGCTGGCTTTGTTTAATCACTCGGGCTTCACCCTTGTGATTAAACCACACCAACCATAGGTAAATCTTCAATATATCACACACATATTTTTGGTTATTGCTATAATATTCAGGCATGCATAGATATAGTAAAGGAAATCTATGGATGAGGAACATATTTAAAACTGAGGGCTTCAGATACAGCAGAAATTTAATGTCAGAAGAAATTTCCCATGATGTGTGTTTTGTGTGTTCAAACTCAGGTGATATATTTTTTATGGCTAAATTGTGAACTGGAAAGTAATTCTAAATATATCACTAGTCTGCAAAAATGAATTCTAAAGATGTTTGCAGTATCACTTATTATGCATCCATGAATTTGTAAGTACATTTTCTCAAGCAGTGATTCATAAAGTATCAACCAATGCATTTTAATGTCTGAAATAACATTTATTTATTTTAATTAGATTTGGAAGCACATTTACTTTCATGTGTTTGTAAATGTTGAGTACATACTTGAGACAGTGTTAGACATGAAAGCAGTAAAATATTTTCAAAAGGTGTCAGACACTTTTAAAAAGTAATCATGCTGTGGTGTTTTGCACTCATATTAATTACTTTTCAAGCAAATAATTACCACTCTATATTGCGGCTGAAAGTCTATTAGAAGGATGAATAATATAAATGTTTATTATATACAAATAAAGGTGACTAAGCGAAGTATGTAAATATTTTCATGATGTTTCACACAAAGAACATGTAGAAATGCATGTATTTAATCTACCTGCTTTTATCTAGTTGCCAATAAAATCAACATTTTTTTTAACTATTTCAAGCTTGAACTTTCTAAAAATATTAGCCTATATAACAGTCATAGGTGTAGCCAGGCAAATACTATGGAATGGATTCAGGATGCTTTGCTACATTGTGCTAAGTGAATATGCATAGTTGTGGAAATAATAGCTCTGTGGGAGTGTGACTATAGTAGTCTATGGCTACGATGGCTAAAACTTGTAGATATAGCAGTAGACTGGCTCCATGAATGGGAATTTACCACTGGCAGGTGAGCCAGAGAAGGCATTGCTTGTTTAAGTGTGTGACCTAGTCTATGCAAGCAATCAGACATTTCTGGACATGCATTCCAGTGCGTCATCACATACACACTGCCTAACCTTCACTTACTATGTCATGGCTGTGATGGCACTAGCCTGCACTTTCATGATGGCCCTTTACATCTGTTGTGTTGCAGCCACTAAGACACCAACCTCAGAGAGAGGGTAGTAAACATGTCTTCAGTGAGGATCAATACCTACTCCCTTATGTGGACCTCTCTGCCCATGGATGCTGAAGGCAGATTCTGACATCTGTCAGCTAGGGTCTATTTCAATTGCCTGATTGAAAGTGTCCAAATTAACTTGACCTCCACGTGAGATGTCCACGGGCAGAGAGGCTATGTCCGTAGTCTGTGCTGTAGATGGAATGATCAAATTCCCTGTGTCTCACGCACACTCTGTACTCCCCAGATGTGCCATCTCAGCTTCACCATCATTATCAAAGAGAGCAGATTCTCTAGCATTGGGTGAGTGCAGTTTCACAGTGCTGGTACTGGATAAAGAATTGCCTGTGAATACACCAAAGCACAAAACATCTTAAAAAAGTACGACCTAACAACAGATGTATAAATGAAATAAATGTCTACAAATACCAGCATGATAAAAATAAATACATTAATAGCATACCTTGTACGTATGGCTCTGGAGAGCAAAGCCCTGATATACCTGCATACCATAAATCAGACAGATTTAATGATCTGGATGTCTCTAAGGGGTGCAGAGGACTTACAGATATACTTACAGATAAATACATGTATATACCAGCAACATCTCCAGTCAGTTCTCTCTGAGGCCAATCCAGCTTTGCCCCAATATCCAGCACCTCACTATGGGACTTTGTTGAAATGCCACTTCCTCTGTGAGAGGTCAGGAATTCCTCTATTTCCATGAGAGATGGTAGACTTGATGACTCCCCCAACTTGTTACCCTATCTTCCTGTGTCAGGAGCTGAACTCTTTGTTGGGCACAACATATGATACCACTGGCCTTTTATTACACCATATCATTAGTGTGGTTGTGGCCACCAACCAGATTGGTATCTGCTACAGTATCTTTACAGGCACTGTCCTGGCAGTCCCGGTCAGCTAGTGGTAGTTCAAAGAGCCATTATCTATTAAGATGGAGAATTTGGAATAGCATCTCATTCTCTGCATCTCAGAGCTTTGACTTACAGACAGAGCTCCCATCAGAAGTCCCAGAGTCAGCTATGTGCTTCTGCATTCCCTATTTTTAGGCATGGCTCTTTAGGTGTGGAAAACAGCAGAAATATCAGCCTTGTCCCATAGTATCTATGCAACCCCCCCACACACACACACACACACTCAGTTTATGGTGTCACACTGTTTTAATTGGGCTTTTGGTCTCATTATACTAACTACAGTGTTAGACATGGGAATATGTATGGACAGCATTCTTGGTTGGGTGGACACTTGTGCCATTGACAATTTTTGGTACATTACTTGATTCTTTCACCTATAACCTATGAGTGAAAGGTTTGTGAGATCAGCACTTTTCATGTGGATTTGAACATGTATCTCAATCATCCCATTACTGCATCATGGTCTGCAAATGCTACCATTTTGTCCAGGTAGCACATCACATTAGTTTCTTTGCCTTTTGTAATGCAGAAGTCATTCAGTGGCTGTGTGTTCAGGTTACCTCTCACCTGACTGAGGTAACAGTGTTGTTAACCAGGAAGGCATGTTTGTTGTTCATTCAGGTATATACAACAAATACATATCAGCAGTATATTTCCATTGTATTTGGATTTCTTTCTCTCATTCCTCTTCATTGCTATAATTTCTATTGCTTATATTTATTTTGCTTATTATTTTAGTTTTTTTCTGTTTATTTTTACTAATATCCGCAACAACAGTAGCATTGAACCTGCAACCATGACTTTGGTAAGACTTATTGGCCCCCACATTTGGCAGCAACTTTATAACTAATACCACTGCCACCACCAGAAACATCCAGCACATCTGGGCCAAGCCTATCACAGTCACCTCCATGCCTCCTGCCTTCCTGCACCATCCAATAGAGGTAGTCCTGCACCATATGCTGGGACTATTGTACCCAGCAGTGAAGTGCCATTGGAGGTGACACCTTTGTTACCTGTCATCAGATGGCCGCTATTGGGGGGAGGGGATTATTGACTGGAGGTTGGATGCCTCTTCTGACAACTTATTTAGTCATGCTCCTGTCCAGCACTGTATCCAACGTCTGAGACAAGATCAAGTGTTGATGGTACCAAGAATGGTGAATAATATCCCAGTATGTTGCACAAGAGAAAAATTACCCAACTTTCCCCAACTCCATCATGCTCATTCCTTAATGGTTCACCTTCTATTTGCTTCCCCTTTTAATCTCTCTCCTAAGCTCTCAGTCTTGTCTATGTTATATGTTTAATTGTGTGGCCCTAATACTTATGCTACTTTTCTCACTTCTTAATTCCCTTTCAGCCTTCCACAAATTATCCTCTCTGTATACAGATATAGATAGACATAGACATAGACATAGATACAGATATAGACATAGATATAGATCAGTAGTGTAGCTAGGGTGAAGTGAGAAGGGCAACTGCAATGGGTGCAGCATGTCAGGGAAGGTGCTAAGCCCATCTGTATCTCATTGATGCAATACCATTTTTTAACCTGAGTGCTGTAGCCATCAGTGTGTGGTCTAAACTGTAGCAACTGCTTGCTACAGTGTAGCACGCAGTTTATTACAGTTTAAAAGAAAAAACATAGAAAATGTATCTCTTTTTTTAATTAAAACCTGAGGGCTGTAGCTCTCTGTGCAGCATTGTATAAACTGTAGAAACTGTTTGCTACATTTGTAGCAAACAGTCATTTGAAGCAAGCAGTCTGTTACAGTTTAAAAGGAGATTTTTTTAACTAAAACACTAACACCATAGTGCTCTGGCAGACAAGATATAAAGTGTAGCAACTGTTTCATATCTTTATACCAAGTAGTTTGCTACAGTGTAAAAGGATATTTTTCCTTTAATAAAATATTGTTATATCACAGAAGCATGACTTGAATGGTTGGGACAGAAGTGGAGGTTATGTGTGTATCTGGCCACTTGGTTGGGGTGCCAGTAGAAGAAATGGACTTTTTTTTTTTTTTTGCTGTCAATGGAAGACATGCGGCGGTGGATCTAACTAAAGTAAACCAATTGCCTAATTACAGACTAGTGTTTTTTTTTCTCTTCACATGAGGAGCTGAGGAGTAAGGCACTAGTTTGTGGTACCAGCAAAGGGGGTTGGTCCATGGTACTGTCACAGGGCACTGATTGAGTCAGCTACACTTCTAATACAGATACCTATCATTTTGTCAGTAAACAGATCAGCACATAAGTTCATGACCACATAAGGCTGACACAAAACTTCTTTGTCTTGTTGCTACTGTTTGCACAAGATTTCCATGACTACTCTCAAGGCTTGGTCATGTTGGGGAAGCATTGCTGGTACTTTTACTTCACAGGGGCCGTCTTGTCTCCTGCATGCTCTTTCTGCAGGTCTCTGCTACAGCTGCAACTAGGATATTTAATGAGCTGCTCATTGCTCATACTTGCCTGGACAAATTCTATTATTCTTTATTAATGATCATTGAGCCTTATCATTGAACAGTAAACGGAGTTGGGCTGGTTGCAATTGCAGCCATGGTGCTTCTGAATTCAAGAGAATGTATGCTGCAGAATATATTTTTAAATAATGTATTTATTCTTTGCAGTGGGCTATAATAATATTTAAACTAAAAAAATCAAATATTTATCACAGTTTGTGACTCAATATTTTGCTATGCATTTCCAGAATACCTTGTTATGCATTATTAAAATAGCATAATGTTAAGACACTGCCTAAGGTGTGGTAAGCTGATCTTGCATGAAAGGTGGTTCCCTTTTAAAAATGGTACAGAAGTTGGTACAAATGTCTCATGCCCATGTCTATGCCTTTGATGCATCTCAAGATCAAAACAAAATGTAGAAAAATGCCATAATACAGTATCGTATAAAAAGTTATTGTATGGAAATTTTTAGGTTATATTCAGCTATCCTTGGATATACACTCATGCAAATAGTAATCACTAAAGGTCATAAACATAATTATGTTTTCAGTTTCACTTTAGTTTTCTGCTTAGATTTACTTGACAGATAATTAATAGCCTTTCCACTACTTTCTTCAAAATATTATTAATCTCGGGCAATATGTCTACAGTAAATAGTGTATTGCAACAGAACTCTTGAAATATCCTGACTGTAGCTGAAAATAAAGGTTCTATGTCTGATTCACTTGTCTGCACATAAAAAAGAATAAAGATGCATTTCATAATTTGATAAAGACAACTTTTCGGTGGCAGGTATGGTTTCAGACGATATTGTAAAGAGACTGAAATGTTGGCTGTGTAGAAATACTGACAAACAGACTTTTCATTTTGATGTTTCTTTTTTTATTTGAACAAAAGTGCTTGTCCTTGTTATGGGAAAGAAAGCTTTATCTAATAATGAATGAATGAATGAATGAATGTTTGAATGCTGTAATTGCTTCAAATAAGTTCTGTTATTGCATTACCCTAAATTCCAGGTAAAGAATTCAATCACCTAGATCGATATAAAAAATGTACACATTTTAAAAGGCTAAAGTGTTCTTAATAAATTATGCTAGATCTTTCACAGCAGCCTCCTACCTCTTTTCCTGATTGATGGATGCTTCCTTTTCCTTATTATATTTACTTTATGTTATTTAATAAACTAAGTAGGCCTACAAAAGAATTTGTAGATTTGCCTCAAGATATTACAAAATAATGCATTGATGCTTAAGTTTACATAATCTGCTCTGGCTCAAATTTACCATCACATGCTATCATACAATAATGACTGGCTTAAAAGCTATTGTATTGTGGAATCATCTCAAAATGTCATGCATATAGTCTCAACAAAGTTGAACATGCACATTTTGTTGGCATTATTAAGCTAAAGTTTTGACAGCTATAACAAAATTAAAAAAATCACTCAGTAGTGTCATCAACAATTTGTGTCTATGAACAAATAAGTAAATGTGAATGGTGGTGGGGTAAGGAAATCAGAAATGGCAGCTAAAATGAAGATAGAAAGAAAAGAGAAAGATACTTTTTCCTGATCCAATGCGATGTAGATGTAGGGGATGATATAAGATTGCAAAGAATGAAGTGATGCATCTGTTCTGATAGTATTTACTTTTACAGCCCATATAGGTGCTTTTTTATTATTATTATTAGTAGTAGTAGTAGTAATAGTAGTAGCAGTAACAGCAGCAGTAGTAGTACTAGCAGTAGTAGCAGGTAGAAGTAGCAGTAGTAGTAGTAGTAGTAGTAGTAGCAATAGTAGCAGCAGCAGCAGTAGCAGTAGTGGTAGTAAAAGTAGTAGCAGCAGTAATGGTAGCAATAGCAGGCAGTAGTAGTAGCAGTAGCAGTAGCAATACTAGTAGCAATAGTAGCAGTCATATCAGTAGTAGTAGCAGAAGCAGTAGTGGCAGTAATAGTAGTAGCAGTAGTAATAGTAGCAACAGTAGCAGTAGCAGTAGTAGTAGGAAGTAGTAGAAGTAGCAGTAATAGTAGTACAAGTAGCAGTAGTAGCAGTAGCAGTTGTAGTAGTAGTAGTAGCAGTAGCAGTGGTAGTAGTCACAGCTATAGTACTAGTAGCTGTTGTTGATATAGTATTTCTGCACTGAACCATACTAGCGTTATGGATCAAGTCCATTTTTTACAAAATAAAGAAAACACTTTTAGAATTAGCAGCAAAGTTTTGCTGAAGGAACTGACCACTTTGATTATTGCAAATATATTTAGTGGAAACCAATAAATCATGCACAATACTGAGCTGAAGGTTGCTTCATCAAAATATTTTATATTTTGATAAATATATTACCTTTGCTCTCTTGAAGCATTGCTAAATGTTAAATGATAAACATTGGAGAGTGATCACTTATTATGTCATCCATGATACTAGCAAGATTGCTATTTTTGGGCAGTTGAAAAGGATGCAAGTAAGAATACTTGGATGTCCAAAAATGTTTGAACAAGAAGGTAGAGTGTTAAATTGACAGAAACCAAAACCATAACATATTAGGTGGATGTATCAATCATTTAGTAGGGGCAAATCAATGGTAACTCTTGAGTGATTAGCTTTCAGTTAACATGGCCATAAAGACAGTACAGAACTTTATAAATAATAATTTCATCCTCACCTGGTATATGCAGGCTTAGAACAGAAATGTACTGTCACTGGCTTGACCATTAAAAGACAAGAATTCACAGTGGGATATATAAGGGATCACATATTTGATAAGTGCAAAGCTAATGATATAAAACAATGATCCTTCTGTCAACTTTGAGTTATATCTGGCTGAATATTATATCAAGGTGCTGTCAATGAAATATCCAAATTGCATGGCTATTCACCAGTTCATCTATTCATAGTTGCACAAATGTTGAGCCTGCATATAATTAATTATCTTAATTTGCTTCTTTGTGTAACTCTGCAGAACATCATATCATAGGCCTCAATAACTTGAAATGACTGAGTCTTTAAAACTATCCATACTTTATGTAAATTAACTATGATTTTGTCCTCCCTCATGACATATCCAGGCAACTTCTAAGTAAACATTTAACAGGTTATCATCATAGCAGGCAGTAAAGATCATTTTACTCAGTGCAAATTAGCTTGAACAGAAGATGCAATGCTTGTGGTAATATCGGTTTCTGAAACTCTATATAAAAAATCTGAAACAAGCTAATCTGTGATAAAAGCATTATAAGAAGCAAGAAAGTATTGAACGTTAAAACTCATAATCATTTACTGAATTAGAGTAAATGCAGCACAGTATCTACCTAGTGATATGATATCTGTATATTGTAGCCTTGTCTTCCCAAAAATAAATAAAAACTGACAAACTACCCTATGCCCTAAAACTTTACCAGGAAACCAATATTTGTAATTCCTTTTTTAACTCTTACATATATCTCTTACACATTAGGTATTCTACACCTTTTCTTCTTTACCAGTTCCAAAGATATGCATCTGGAGCATTTCTCCCCGGGCCTCTGCTGAATATAGGCTCTGCTCTAGTCAGACTTTTCTTGTCAACAAATGTAAAATAAATTAGTCTTAAATAAATAAACATTTTCCATCCCAAAATTATACTCAAAGCATAGCTATGTCAGCTGGTGCCCTAGAGCAGTCCCCAGACAGGCTCACCCTCAACCCCAAAGTGAAGTAGAAAAAATAAACAATGGGCTTGCTAAAATTATGTTCACACCTTGCATCGACACACAAGTGGTAGCATGCAAATTTGTATTCAGTAAACAGCTCTACACATCATGTAGAGCCGCACAAACATGGTAAAACATTGTGGCATGCTATATACAGCATAAGGAGCTGAACTTTATGCTAATCAACCAATCCAGGATGTAAAATCTATTCAAAAATCTATAAAGCAATTGTGTACACTTAGTTTAGGTTTCGGCCTGGAATTCTAAAACCTATTGGAATACAGCTATGGAAACTACTCTACACTGACAGATTGTTAGGGGCTGCTGCTCCTCTTCTGCATGTTTATGAGCAACAGGCCCAAGTCTATGCTGCTGCTGCTGCTGATAGACCTTGGCCCAGAAGGAGAAGGGTGTTTAAACCCCTTTTAACTTTTCATGGTCTGCATGAGGTAGAAATAGTAGAGCACTACTTGGTGGATACAGACTTACTCCAGGAACTCTGCAACCCCTGTCATCCTCAACTGAGATCAAGGACAAACCAAGGGAAACCAATAACTTTGGAAACTTAGGTATGTGTAGCACTTAGAATATTAGTTACAGGAACCTTCCAGAGACCAACAAGGGACATGCTGGGGTGTCACAGACATCAGCATCCAGGATTCTACATCAGTGCTTGAATGCTATGTTACAGCATGCCAGAGACTACGTACATTTTTCCCATACCCCAAGGGCAGAGCTACAACTATTCAGGACTTCTACCCATGAAGCACACTTCCCTGAAGTCCTGGATGCCATAATCTGCATGCACATTGAGATCAAAGCACCACCCAGGGAACAGGGAAGGGTGTACATAAACAAAAACAGCTTTCACTCCATTAACTGCCAGGCTGTGTGTAACACTAAGGTACTCATCCTGAAGGTGTGTGCTGGCAACCTCTGATATCCTACAAGGTCATTTATTGAGTGACGAAGGGTATGCACTTGAACTATGACTGATGATGCCCATCAAAAATGCACCCCCCAACTGAAGAATGCTATAATGAGACACACACTCAAACAAGAAATATCAAAGAGTATGTGTCTGGGCTGCTGAAGTCATGGTTCCAGTGTCTACCTTCATTAGGGGTAGACCTGTAGTATGATCCCTGTACTTGTGTGAAAGTTTTCACTGTCTATACTATTCTTCACAGTATTACTCTGAGAAAACAGCTTCTACAGGAACACTAAAGGAAGGAGCAATTATCCAACCACCACTGGCAATGGCACCACAGCCACACATAGTTGAGGACTCAGAGTGGGGGACCACCAGCCAGTGTGGGTGTACATAGACATAGACGTGCACAATATACCCTCACTCTTTCCAAGAGGCAATGGATATCACAAATGCTGACTACCTAAGAGTTACAACTTTCATCAGATGCACATACATACAGTAAAATTGATGCAAGGCAATGCTCACAACCTTTACTTACCCATGTAATGGATGTGTACTGCTAGCATCAGGCAGTCAACAGCGAATTAAAACACTTGTAAGGCAGGACTATCAAGGTAAATGTTCAACCTGGAACAAAAAATAAATTGGAAAGAACACAAATGAATGGCAGATCCTTACATACTGTTATTTGCTAATGTACCTAAGTAGAAAGTGTCTGAAATTTACAGCAATGACATCAATATGTGGCAGGACTGACTTACATCAGTAGATGTCTACTCTTTATCAACTAATAGGCCTCATACATCAAAGATGCATACAATACAAATACCTGTAAGAAAGTAGTACAATTTTCAAAAGGGCATCAAAAACACATGTTCACTAAGCTCTCAGTCGGTTGTGCACCCTGTGCATCAGAAAAAAGACTTATATATCCCTGAATACAAAAGATAGAATTAAGGATATAGCACAGTCATCATCAATTGTACAGGGGGTTGGTGGGGTGTGGGGGGGGCAGGAGATCAAGGCTGAGACAAAAGGTAGTGAATGTTTGTGAGTAAGAAAGTCAGGCTGGCAGACATTTTGATAATTTTCAAATGGTCAATGAGACAATGAAAACTGCAAGCCTCACAAAAGACTCGTGTACCTGTTATGTGTTTATGTCTGCATGGGAAATCTAGGGGAAAATGTGTGTGTGAGGGTCTGCAAGAATACAGCCAAGCTCTTTGCTAAGTCTACATCCTGGCATGTCAGACAAGTGTGAGCCATGCATGGTAGAGTTAATAGTTTATCACTGCTGCCTTCAACTGTGAGAACTAGCTCTGCCAGGAGTTGTAATGGCACATCCATGCCCATGGTCAGATGTGCTGGTGCTACCCGAATGTGAGAGATGTCTGCTGGACAAACTCTTTCCACAAGTATACCCAAGACCATGACCCCATGGCCTACCATGTCTGGATGTGGACACCTAAACCACTAACAGAGCAGTGGAAGTATGGCGACTAATGGAGCATGATCAGGCATGGCCATGTTGACTAACAGCAGGTGATGCTGACATATGCCCTCCTGAAAACTGTCCCATTCCCAGCAGATGTTCCATCACAGATTCTGCCTGTACCATTTTGTCATTCATCTGATACACTGAATCAGCCACACAGTGGCAGATCCTTACATACTGTTATTTGCTAATGTCAAACTGTGCCACATCTACAACCCTAAGAATGTCCTTGGAGGACCTAGTGGAATATGCCTGTGCTTCCATGGTGACCCTAAACATACATCAACTGGCATGTTATTACACAATAGAATCAAGTGGCCGGTGGACAGCAAGTCTCCTCCGAGCACCCCTAACAACCTTCTTGCTTGGCACCTAGACCGCTCTTTGGCAACAACCAGAGTCAACCAGCACTGAGGCTGCAGTAGCCACATTACCCTGATCAAATTTCTTACCCTCCACCTGTCCAATATCTGAGAGATCAGTGGAATAGGTATGCACAAGCATACTGATGCTATGTCTGATGAGAATCCAGAGGATGGCTGAATTTCAATCTCCATGTCAGATTCAATCTCTGCCCCCCTGACTGTGCATTTGTTTGGCCACTATCATCAGCAGAGGGTACCGATACACTTCCACCATCAGGATCATCTGTGATAATAATCTACAAACACAGGAACCAAATTAATAATACACTAAATATTAAAACAATTTATATCATAAAAACTAACACTGTTCCCACTATCACAGATGGTATAGCAATACAGACACTCATTGCACAAATCTCATACATGCATATAAATACATACATATGATGAATGGTTATTAATAAGCAGGGGGACAGTGAATACACAATTGCCTATATGTCCAGTAAGAATAGTTTTAACCGAAATGTGACCGGCACGCCTACCCAAAGCCCATGTGTAATAAACATCTGTGTCATATAAGTCTATTAAGCTATCAATAGGTACAATAAAAAAAAAAATCCCCCCCAGGAAGTATTAGTCAAATTCTACTATACAAACAATTCTAGAACTTGCCATATGTACACTTACCTGGAAGCTGCTCCTGGACATAGTTGTACTTCCAGACACATCAGCACCAACATCAAGCATATGTTGCTGTGCAGTTTCCAATGAGCTGTCTCAATCTCTGATAGTGGACAGGAACTTTTCATTTAGTGTTTGTGGGGGCTTGGTAGCAGGCCCCCTTCCCTGTAGTCAGCTGTTTTTGGGCAACTGCAGCTGCTGTCCTCTGGGTTGATGAACTCATATCAGTGGCCTGATGACACACCTGATCACAAGTCCTGTTGCAACCCCCTACTGCATGGACATCGTTCACTAACTGATTTCAAATCTGCATTCTGGCAGCCATATCCACATGTTCTCTCTCAAGCAAAAAGGTGCCATGGTGCCTGAACGCCTGCATTATTACTTCACTTTCATAGTCACTGAAAGGGAGTTTACTTGGATTTGTAAACTTGGGTGCCATAATCTTATGCGACATAAAACAGAGAAGGATACAACACATAAATATCACCTAACTAAAGTCTTGCATACATACAAGTTTGTCAACATTAAGCATGGGAGACACACTCACAAACCAATGTTTGTTGAAGCTAAGGAATACCACTTAAAGCACACTTTTGTTCTGGCAACACACAAATGGTAGGTGGCTCCTCACCCCCAA
This sequence comes from Protopterus annectens, assembly GCF_019279795.1. Taxonomy (NCBI): domain Eukaryota; kingdom Metazoa; phylum Chordata; order Ceratodontiformes; family Protopteridae; genus Protopterus; species Protopterus annectens. The sequence continues at coordinate 267,391,794 of NC_056732.1, read as the reverse complement.
AACAACAAATAAATGAAGGTTTGTGCAAACCAAGGAATACCACATAATTAAATTGGTACATATGCTTTTCAACACAATTATTAGAATGTGTGCACCTTTAGAGGAGAAAACTCAATTTAAGATTGCCATGTCCCTTTCACTGTGCCCACCACTCCCCTGGTGGTGGCTCTGGGCCATCTCAGAAGCATAACACCTGTATCAGTGACATGCACATTGCATTTCTCTGCAATAACATAGAAGATTGTAAAATAATTTTAACAATAAGACTTATAATGAAAGTTAATAACCTGTCTGTCTGAGAATTGTAAATGCCTGTCAAAAATGCCCATGCCTACAGCGAACTATAAGAAGTGCATGCAGATAAAAGTTCCATTTTCTCTAGGATATATATATTGAATTGTAACACATTACAAAATTTAGAATATACTTGAAAATACATGCATACCTTAGAAAAATTAGAAGCCTTCTCTGCAGATATAAAACGGAATTGTAATCTTCTGTTTTATTCAAATACACAAGTCTCTTTACCTTGAAGTTCTCTAGCTACACAGTTACTTTTTTTTATAGTGTAGAGTCAGGATCTGAGCATGAACAAACATACCTTACAGTTGCAGACAAAAAAGTTACATTGTTACTTTTCCCTGCCATTCTTCACTCAAACATGTTAAACACCATTGTGAAGTGGTCAACACTCATACACAGCACTTACAGACAAAAAAGATGCATTGTAATTTGATAAAATGAAACATTTTTTTCTGCCTTCCAGCAAGCAAACACAGTAAGAGGCATTGCATGGATATCAGCACTTTGGACAGTAATGAGTGTAAAAAAAATAGATGTGCTTCCTAGCTTACCCTGTGGCAACAGGTGTAAGTTCAAGGCCATAATACATGTGAACCAGGGTTGTAATCAAGCGCACTCCAAATTTTATTAATGCTGTCCCATATAAATTTATATAAAAATTAACAATATGAAGATATTTATACATGACAATAACTATGAATATCAGTTGATATCATATGAATTTTACATGTGACTGGGGGGTATCTTGAAAATCACTGCGGTGGTGATGCTGCGGTAGCATTGGTGCCTCACAGTTAGACGTTGCCCGTTCGATTCTCAGTTAGAGCATCTTCTGTGTAGCGACATGTGTGAATGGGCGTTCCTTCGTTGAAGGTTGTTGTTAGGCCCGGCAAACCAGTACGTAAAAAAATCTACTGCCAATCATTAGCGGACCGCAGAGTTCTGCTGTGGCAACCCCTAACCTGGAAAAACCGAAGACACAATCACTGGGGGTATCCTGAAAATTATGCTTCTGTAATTATTTTTTCTTTCTTCTCTAAGATGGACTTCATAACTTTCTGATAGTCATCTACACTCATATAACACAAGTATAGCTGAATAACCGAATGTACTGTGTGGTCTGACCCAGAACTCAGAAATCTAACTTGATAGTAATACAAGTATATGCATTTCCAGCATACTGTCACACATTACTACTGCATCACACATGAGAATGCATAAACTAGAAACTTTTCAGGTCATACACATTCATGGTTAACTGAAGTATAGCACTACTTACACTTTAATGTGTCTATATTATTAATGAAAACGTCTAACTAACACTTCTTTTGTAGCAGTAAGAAAAAAAAACTGTGTTAAAGAATGTGTATTCTCTATTTTATACAGGCTTGAATCCCACATTGTACAAATTATGTTTGTCAGTGCATAAGGCTCTACAAAATATGTGTCAAGTCATAAAATTTATACCCCAGAATCATGTTTTAAAAGTCAAGTCATTTAATACGTATAGCAGCAGACAAGCTGTAAATTAATCTCAATTGTCACATTACCCTTCCTATTTCATAAACTTTCATCTTGTTTCACAATGTTGTTCCCCATGCACCATCATGCAAACATGGTTGGCATGGTTGTGCAGGTTTGCACACTGACGTAAAATACAATATCATGAAATGTCAGGAAAGCACTTTACTGTTTTTGGATGACCTGTGCAGACATGGCAGGAGCTGCCAAGGATGACGCCCAATTCAGACCTCAAAGATGGGCTCTGAGATTCAATAAATTCCATGCAGACCTTGCGTGAAGCCTTCATTGAGTGTAAATGTGTGTGCAGTGAGCAGCAGCACTAAACATATTCATGCTGCACACCACATTTAAATGGAAATAAGTGCAGTCTCATGGCTTGAAACAGTGTTGCTGGGCAGGAAACTTGTATAAAGCAACATCGATAGCAAGCCTGTTTACATCAAAGCATAGTTGGTTAGCATGTTTGCGGGAAATGCTACAATGATCACCTGGGCTTAACATGTAAGTTTCCATAGCTCTCAATCTCTTAGTGCAAGAAATCTGGACAAAGCCCAACATAATGGGGGGACAATGATCCAGAAATAGGGACAGAAATGTGCTAAAATAACAAGGTTTGTATTAGGATACATTTTCTGAAAGATTTGAAGTTTGAAACTGAAATGTATGTAATTATTGACATTAGTCCTGAGATTATCCCAGTAATATGGCAGAAAACCACACATTCTATAAGGAACAGATCAAAGGATAAGAGGCAAAATTTTTGGCATACAGCAAAAACCTGGACAGTTGAGAAGTATGATATGTATATGGACTAAACACAGTAAAGGGCAGTGTATTCAGTGCAGAGCATTGTAAAATCTCATTCCTGGCACTCTGTACTGAAGTTGTGTAAATGATCTGTAAGGGTACATGGACTGCCATGTAAAACAAACACTCAGATGAAGTGTGTGCATTGAATAAGGACACACAGATGAATTGTAGGGATGAACACAGGGAAAGAGGACAGGTGAAACAACTTAATTTACAGCAGATGAGGGTATGTCAATGGAAAGCAGTTGTAGCAGCAACACTAATTACATATCTATATGGTACAGTACAGGCTGCATAGTGAAAATGTATATTATGTGACTATCACACAATGTGACATAATGATGGGGAAGATTTATTTCTGAGATAAGCATCCTTACATGAACAATGCAGAGAACATCTGTCAGGGATGTTACATGCAACTGGGGTAGGGTGCATTTTGTGAGGCTGTGCAAACTGATTTGCCTGAATATAAGTGTAATCTCAGCAGAGGTCTCCCACAAGTGGCACACAGGTAAAGGCTCATGGACAACATTAGAAGAAGCATGCACAATCATGGACAATATTAGAATAATGCAATCAGTAATTCCTTGTCACTGACATAATGTATGTGGTTTAGAGTGATCAGAGATGGTTGTGCACAATCACATCTGTACAACTATTATGACATGTCTGCACTCTTTGAGGGTAATCATGCACACTGCCCTGACACTGTAACATCTGCTGGAGGTGTTAGGAGGGGCACTGCTATACCTGTATGTGACATTATAATCAATACAGGCTAGTTGACTGGTATGCATGGCATATGTATGTGCGTGTGTGTGTATGTATATATATATATATATATATATATATATATATATATATATATATATATCTATAATGGGGCAAAATTCACACTGTCACAAATGTTACCCATGACATTAATGTGCATCACCAGAACAGGTATCACATGTGCATCTGGTGTAACAACTTGATGGGGCATCTCCATCATCAGACAGCAATGTTTATGCCACAAAAAGAATACCTAGATATGGCCAATAAGATGTGTGACAGCTCACTGTGGCAAAGGTGGTACATCTAAGTTATATATCACTGGACGATGTGTAGTGAGGTACATGAAGAAGGTTTCATTGTACCCAGTTATTGGTGTGATGAAAGCTGTCAACTGTGGAGGCATTATGGCCTGTGAAGTGGATGTCCTTCACAAATGCAGTAGTTGCGTTACATACAAGGGAGTAGTCAGCACTGTGGCCACATGCTGATGGATGCTACATATTCCATCTATCCCAGCACACAGGTCATAAACTTACTGGTCTGATTAGGGTGTGATGTATACGTTGCACTTGGTTTGTCTGTTTGTTTTCCTGACTTAACAAATCCCCCCATCTTTTTGTTTCATTGCAGGTATTGCCATGGCTGTGGCATCAATCATTGGTATATGTTTATACAGTCTGTATTATACTAATATCACAGTTGGAGTGATGACTGCCCAGCTTTTTGGGCACAGGATGTGTATGTCACTTGTGATGTCTGTGACTTAAATAATGGACAGGAAAGGGCCTAGCAGACAGGCCTGGTGTATGGACCTGATCAATTGACCTAAGATAGAGTTCACTTCAGACAAGTCAGCATATTTCAATACCACAAATGTGATACAGTGGTTTCCCCACTTGGTGATATAGGTGTTTATGTCCAGATCTGACAGTGCTGAGTGAATACCTCAGTGTAGATTTGCATCAAATGCCTCAAGCTTGTCAAGTTCAAAAGAATAATAGTGTTGTTGTCATGTATGCCTTAAATGACCTCTTTCAGAATGTCTAACAGATGTAACAGACATAATGTAGCATTAACAACACGCAGGTCTGTTGCACACAGCCGGGATATTACTAGTGTACATTTAGTAAAAGGTTCATAATGACATGCTGGTCTACCTCACAGACGAGGATACTCAGGATGCATGCATTGGGTGCTGTGCTGCCAAACCCAGATGGATGCATGTTGATGTACACCCTTCTACAGGAACATAGTCTGTGGAGGGTGTGTTGAAGTATGTATTCAACAGTATCAGGAGGTGTAGGTGATAAGTCATGCAATAGGTGATCTGTGATGTTGTCACAGCCCATGATTCTGTGTGATAAGCCTGGATGAAAGTAAGACAGTGCATACTGGCTATCCTGATTTGGCCTAGGGTTTGAACACAATCTCCCAGGCAAGTATCATTGAGAAACTCTTCCAGCTGGGGATTAACCCTTACATCACTAGATGGGTAACTAATTGGCTCACTGACAGAACACATACCTTGAAAGTTGGTGAATCAACCTGTACCAGTAGAGTTGTCACCACTGGCATACCCCAGGGATCTGTGCTTGGCCCTTTACTGTTTTGAAATCTATTTCTCAAGAGTTCAGGCTAAAGTATACAGCCTTTGGCTTGTTAATTCTTGCATACTGGATGCAATCATTGAGTCCACCAATGATGATAACATACTACAGGAGGGGCTAACACAAACAAATGGGTGTGGACTAAGCCACACAGTCTACAAATAAGTGCAAAACTATGCCTTTATCTTGTCCTTCTGCAAAGTGGAATTCCCTGGTAATTACAGCATTGACAACAGTCCCACTATGAAACCCAGTGAAGCAAACTCTGGGAACACAAGTAGATAGCAATCTGAACTTCAACCACCAAGTGTCCACACTAGTATTTAAAGCCTATGTTGTGCACATCATAAGTCAAGCCATTGTATGCAGATCTGACGATTATATTACAGCACTGTACATGAACCTCATCAGAACACTAATAGAGTATAATGCTCTCTTTTGCATATACCTCATCAGACACATGTAGCATCTGGACAAACTAAAGGGTTTTCTCACCAAGAAATCTCAGGGCCTACAAACCATGCCAAGATGTATGTGGGTAGACTGAAAGTCATGTCTCTGTAATCTGGATCATATAAGATGTAATCTGGATCATATAAAATGAGGTGACTTCTGCCTGGCCTCAAGGTCAGTCTCTAACTCTGCCCTGGTGGGAAAAGCCCATATTCACAAATCAGATATGGCTGATGACATCACCAGTGTCTAGTGAGGAGGATATGGTAATAGTAGTGTCCCACATGCTGATGTTAAAGGCTCTCTGTAATCTCATGCAAGTGCACTAACACACACACCCCAGTTGACTGCAGTGAGAGCAGAACCCCTACCTAGTTACACAGACTGAAGAACTCTGTTTTGAAGGCAAGCACCACAGCTAAAGTTTGACTTGAAGTGTCTCATACAACACCTTATAGCTAATGACATCACATCAGCAGTGTCTGGTGAGGAGAATATGGTAATAACAGTGCCGCATACGCTGGTATAAAAAGCTCTCTCTAATGTCAAGCAAGTGCACAACCCCCCCCCCCCCACACACACACACACCTCAGTTGATTGCAATGACAACAGAATCCCTACATATCTAAGTGCACAGACTAAAGATCTCGGTACTTTACGCAAGTGCCATTGCACAAATCTTTTACAATGCTGCAGGCCAACTTATAATGGATGACATCAGCAGTGCATGTTGGAGAGAAGATGTTGGGAGACCTGCATGAAATGGCTGTGTAGGCATGTGCAAGTGTCAAAATACTGTCAATTTATGTGATTGCAGTGGTAATTGGAGGGTACATACTTATACTCTTCTCGTTAGACACACATAGTTTACTGCAATAAGAACAGAAACCCTACCTATCTACGTAAACAGACTACACTGCTCAGAACTTCATGCAAGCACCACTGCACGAGTCTGATTTAAATAAGGCTGCAGGATAACATATAGTAGATGACATTAGAAGTGCATATTGGAGAGAAGATGTTGGGTGGCCTGCATAAAATGGATGTGTAGGCATGTGCAAGTGTTGAAATACTGTGAATTCTCAGGATTGGGGTGGTAACTGTAGGATACATACTTATGCTCTTCTGGCTAGACATGCACACAGTTGACTACAGTGAGCACAGAACCCCTACTTATCTAAGTACACAGACTACAGAGCTCAGTACTTTACGAAAGTGCCACAGAACAACCCTGAATGTTACAAAGCTACAGAACAATCTATAGTAGATGGCATCAGCAGTTCATGTTGGAGAGAAGATGTTGAGATGGCTGCATAGTGTCATAGCTTCTTATGTGCATAGGAGGTTACTAGGCTAATGGCCCTAAGGTCTTTACAAGCCTAGCCATGTAAAAATCTAAGCACACTTATTGAGCATAGTTAGATGGTCATTGTTAGCAGAGAGATTTTGTGATCAGCAACTACTGTCCTTGTCCATGAGGGACATAGGTGCCACCCCTGTGGTGAATTTACAATCACCCATCTAATTGTCAATGTTGCACTTAAATAGGGCCATTGAGGAGCACTGCTTCACATGCAATGGGAGCCTATTGCAGAGGAGTGTGAATTGCTGTGCAATATATCTGTCTCCTCAGCATGTACTGTTTATGTCACAGGCTAGGTTGAGATCCCCAGAGCAAGTTATTCTTGTCCCATTTGATTTGCAGATGTCCAGCAATTCCAGTAGGGCAGGATCTGAGACTGCTCTGTAGGCCAGGCATAGGTCACCTCTCAGCAGCCTGTATGATATCAAGTACAGTGACAGGTCTTTCAGTCTTTCCATGTATGTCAAGTTTTGGAGGCCCTGGATACTCCGGTCAGAAACCTCTTTGTTTTCTTGAGTTGCTGCAAGTGTCTGTTGATGTGCATATAGAAGGGAGCATTGTACTCAATTAGTGTTCTGATAAGGGTCGAGTGCAGTGGAGCTATGACTTCCCTGGTCTTGGATGTGATGCCCTTATTTATAAAGTGCAGATTGTAGAATGTGTGTCTAACCACTATGGTCACATAGTGATTGAAGTTTAGATTGTTATCAATTCCTTAGTCTTGCACAACTGAATTGAGTTTAGAGGGGTGCTATGTATATCATAATTAGCAGGGGTACTTCTTTGTCCAAGGGGATGATGAGGCTTTTTTGCATTAAGTTTGAGTCTGTGAGTTTGGCACCAGTCATTTGTCTGTGTCAGCCCTTTCTGTAATATGTTAACATCACTGGGGGACTCTATATGATTGTGCCTAGTTGACAGTCATCTGCAAACCTGGTGAGCTACCTTCACTTAGACTTCAGAGAAATAGTTTCCAAACAGTAGAGGGCCCAGTATAGATCCTTGTGTTACTCCACTGGTAATTGGTCTACTGGTGGAGGTGGACTCCCCAACTTTGACAGTGTGCATTCTGTCAATGTGCCAGTTGGCTATCCATCTAGTAATGTATGGGTTAATCCCCATGTGGGAGATATGGAAGATTTTATCTATGAATCCTGAATAGGGGAGTGTGTCACATGACTTGGGTATATCAACACAGGCAATATGTCCTGTTTTCCTTCATCCAGGGCTATGGGGACATAATCAAAGAAGTCCACTAGGTTTAATAAGCGACATCTAACCTTGACAAAACCAAAATAGGTTGTGTCATTTGCTAAAAAAAGTTTGAGTCCACTACTTACAGGAAAGAAAGTTTTTCTAACACCTATCTGCACTACAAATGTTGTCACCCCTATAGTAGTAATAAATTGTGTTCAAAGGACTTGTCAAGGTGGCTAGAATTTGTTCTAGTCCAGATTCATTCTCATTAGAATTTCACAAGATGACCAAAATGTTTCTAGAAAGGGGGTACCTATATAACTTGCTTAACATTATGCATTCAGAGATCACAGAATGTCAGGGTACAAAATACCTCCTTCTTCTAGGGTCAGACCTTGTGAATAAACCATTGACAATGGTGAAGAAAAAAACTATAACAGTTTTACTAATGCTTTAGTTATAAAACTGATAGTTTCTCCCAGGAAATAAAAAAGACAGTAACAAGTAACTAGAATCTATTTAAAATAGAACCTCCCCAGAATTCAGTAAAGTCTACATGGTCATTTTTCACGCAGATGACCGCAGACAGTTTTAGAGTCAGTAAGCGCCCTGTAGAGGTGCATATCCCGACTCAGAAAAGATAAACACATGAAGCCTGCTAGTTACAGCATAAGCAGATGAATTGCATGCTAATCAACCAGTCCAACGCAGTGGAGTTATTCAACAAGTGAAAAAGCATCCATGTAGCTTCTGTGTAGGTTTCTCCTGTGAATTTTAAAACTTTTAGAATATAGCCATGGAAAGGGGTCTACACAGACAGAATGTTAGAGGCTGATACTGCTTTAATTCATTTGTATGTTCCACAGGCTGAAGTCAATGCTGCTGCTGCTAATAGGCCTAGGCCAAGAAGGAGAAGAGTTTTCAAGCCCCATTTAACTTATCACAACCTCCATGATATGGAAATTGTAGAGTGCTATAGGGTGGATAAGGGCAAACTACAGGAACTCTGCAACCTCTGCCATCCTCAACTCAGACCCAGGGCCAACCTAGGGAACTCATCCTAATACAGAAAAAGGTATATGTAGCACTTAGAATCTCAGCTACAGGTACCTGTCAGAGACTAGCATTCAAAATGCTGAGGGTGTCACAGGCATCGGCATCCAGGATACTACACTAATTTCTGAATGCTATGCTCCAACACACGAGTGACTACATATATTTTCCCTGTAATTCTGAGGAGAGGGCCAGAAATATGCAGGCATTTTACCATGTAGCACACTACCCTGAAGTAGTGGGTAGCACAGATTGCACACATATAAAAATGAAGGCACCACCCAGGAAACAGGCTACACTCTACATTAACAGAAAGGGCTACCACTCTATCAACTGCCAAGATGTGTGTAACGCCAGGGGAATCATCTTGAAAATGTGTGCTGGCAACCCTGACAGGTACCATGAGTCACATATCTGGCACACCTCCCAACTACACCAGATGTTTGCTAAGGGGGATATCCCACAGGATCATTTACTGGGGGATGCAGGCTATGCACTGGAACCATGGCTGATGACATCCATCAGAAATGCACACACACACCCATGGAAAATGCCATAATGAGGCACATGCTCAAACCAGAAATATCACAGAGTGTATGTTTGGGCTGCTGAAGTTACGGCTCTGGTGCCTAGCTACATCTGGTGGAGCCCTGCAATACAATCCAAAGGCATGTACAAAAATATTCACAGTATGTGCCATGCTACACAACAAAATACTGAGGAAACAGCTTCAGCAGGATCGCCAAGGGGAAGGGGCACACATTCCACCACCAATGCCAGTGTCACCACAGCCACAAACCACCAGCTGCTGTGAGTGTTGGCAGAAGTAGGCATGCTCAGTATGCCCTTGCATTGGAAAAGAGACAGCACATAGCACACTCATTAACCACCTAGGGGCATAGAATCTTCCTTCTGCTCACATACATATAATAACATTGATGCCAGGCAACTCACACAACCTTTACCTTCCCATGTATTGGCTGTGTAACGCTTGCATCACACAGAGTCAGCCCTGAACTACAACCATGTCAACTGCTGTATTTACAAGTTAAGTCTCAATCATGGAGTGTATTGCATAATAATATGAATGAGTGGCATATCCTTGTATTCACACTGAGCTAATCGAAAGAAGGACACTGAGCAAACTCGGAACTATAATATATAACATTAAGTATCCTGTTTTTTGCTTATTTTGTTCTTTATTTCTTTGTTATTTATAGCACTTTGTGTACTGTGTATTTTTCTAGCTAGTTTCACTGTGTGTGAGGTATTAACTGGAAATTGTCCACTTTTATTAAGCATCTGTTGGGTTGTTTGTTACTGATAACTTGTTGCAGTTAAACTCTTTTTTCTAGAGGCTCCTTTAGCTGTTTAAAACTTTCATTTAAAGACTCGCTGCTGCTTTTCAGCTGTGAGAAACATTTCTGCAGTTTATTTCTAAGTAGTGGGGATATTTGTAGCATTTCCATATTCAGGCTTGTATTTGGGCCTAGTGTTTGTGGAGGCTGTGCATCTGAGCACATTCAGGGACATCTTGGTTTAGCCAAAGCCATCCGGCATTTCAGTGAGAGAGAATTGTTTGAGGTCATTGGCTGACTGAGGTCAGCTGGACTACAGCTTAGACTAAGCACTTCATTGGTTCTTTTGAAATTTCTTTCTTAAAAGCTGTCTCAGGTTTCAACTTTTTGTTACATAAGAAGTTAAGTTGTGAGTGTTTCTGCCATTTCACATTGAGCTAATCGAAGGAAGGACACTGAGCAAACTCGGAATTATAATATATAACATTAAGTATCCTGTTTTTTGCTTATTTTGTTCTTTATTTCTTTATTTATAGCACTTTGTGTACTGTGTATTTTTCTAGCTAGTTTCACTGTGTGTGAGGTATTAACTGGAAATTGTCCACTTTTATTAAGCATCTGTTGGGTTGTTTGTTACTGATAACTTGTTGCAGTTAAACTCTTTTTTCTAGAGGCTCCTTTAGCTGTTTAAAACTTTCATTTAAAGACTCACTGCTGCTTTTCAGCTGTGAGAAACATTTCTGCAGTTTGTTTCTAAGTAGTGGGGATATTTGTAGCATTTCCATATTCAGACCTGTATTTGGGCCTAGTGTTTGTGGAGGCTGTGCGTCTGAGCACATTCAGGGATATCTTGGTTTAGCCAAAGCCATCAGGCATTTCAGTGAGAGAGAATTGTTTGAGGTCATTGGCTCACTGAGGTCACCTGGACTACAGCTTAGACTAAGCACCTCCTTGGTTCTTTTGAGATTTCTTTCTTAAAAGCTGTCTCAGGTTTCAACTTTCTGTTACATAAGAAGTTAAGTTGTGAGTGTTTCTGCCATTTCACACTGAGCTAATTGAAGGAAGGACACTGAGCAAACTCGGAACTATAATATATAACATTAAGTATCCTGTTTTTTGCTTATTTTGTTCTTTATTGCTTTGTTATTTATAGCACTGTGTGTACTGTGTATATTTCTAGCTAGTTTCACTGTGTGTGAGGTACTAACTGGAAATTGTCCACTTTTGTTAAGCATCTGTTGGGTTGTTTGTTTCTGATAACTTGTTGCAGTTAAACTCTTTTTATTAGAGGCTCCTTTAGCTGTTTAAAACTTTCATTTAAATGCTCACTGCTGCTTTTCATCTGTGAGAAACATTTCTGCAGTTTGTTTCCCACCCTTCCTCCCTGTTGGTATAGTGTTTTTATAGTTGGTGGCTTTGCAGTTGCCCGCCCCTAGTGTAAATTTAATCTGGGACCCTCCTCCCAGTCTAGTGTCAGTACCTCATCCTACCCAGTACAGGGAGAACATTTGAGAAGGCCAATCAGCTTAGTTTCTGCTATTCCTTTCTCTCTTTCCACTAAAAAAAACCTTTTTCTAAGCTTGTTTCCTGCCTTTCCTGTGGGTAGTCTAGCCTGGATATAGATTTACTGTGTCCAGGACTATTTGTAGGCTTCTAGGCCCCCAAGCCTTTTTGTGTTGGAGGGAAGCCTTCTAGCTTAATTTTGTTTCTTAGAACTAGCCAGTCTTTTGTTTCAGCACTTGTTCAGAACTTATTGTAAGCACTAAATAAGCTACAAATTACTACAGCACTCAACTTTCCTCACTGTCTAGAGGAAAACAGTTTCTAGTACTTAACAAATAAGCACCTTTCCAGGCATGTCTAAGGGTCAGACCCCGTGTTTTCTCCTGTCTACCTGATGAATCTGGGCATCTTGGGGCAATGCAGTAATTGCCTCATGTACACAGACAACGCTCTCCTCCTACCACCCAACACTACAACCTGTGAGAGATGCACTTATATAGCCAAACTGGAAGCAAAGCTCTCTTCACCCAAGACTGGACTAGACAGTCAAGAGGAGAAGGTAAACACTTGCACCACACCAGACTCAGCACATTGTCCCTCAACACCTACACCACCAGAACACACACATAGAAACACAAAACACACACCTACATTCCTGGAGGCTCTCAGTAAAAACCTGCCCAAGCAACAGGGACCTCCAAAGCAGAAACACAAGCAACCTCCCCCCCCCCAACACAACCCAAATGACACATAGCCCACAAAAACAGTGTGCCACTCAACCACAGCCCATAAGGCATAACAACGTACCCAACATTCTAGTCATATGTGACTCTATAGTCAGGCAAACTGATGTTCCACTCACCAGACTAAACAAGGAGAAAGTTACTGTCAGCTGCCTGTCGGGTGCCAGGATCTGCCACATAATGCATGCACTCAGGTCACTCCTCAACAAGTACAAATATGACTCTGTCATTGTCCATGTTGGTGTGAATGACCTGAGATGTACCTCCTTGGACTACATGAAAAGGGACATGGAGGAACTGTCCGATCTTGTAGTCCAGGCAGGTATGACTCTAGCCCTGAGTAGCATCCTGCCATCACCCAGAATGATACCACAGTACAAGGACAAAATGATTGACTTCAACAATTGGCTAAGCTTCTGGTGTCATTCTAAGGGGATCCAGTATCTGTCTGACTGGGATGATGTGATTGACAAGCCATGATGCTTTGCCAGAGATGGCCTGCACCTGTCACCCCTGCGATTCTGGATACTGACTAAGGCTCTAGCCACCCCTATAGTGCCTTTTTTAGGCAAGGTTCAAATGACAAATTCACCACCCTAACAGGTATAGGCAAGAAGAATCTGAGGGTATTGCTACTCAATGCTAGAAGTCTAAACCTCAAAATGCACTCTCTCGAGGCACTCCTTAAAATGGAGAACATCGACATCTGTGTGGTGACAGAGACCTGGTTCTAGGCTCCAGAGAGTACCCCTGCATTACCAGGCTATAATTCATACCACACCTTTCAGCCACCTAACCTGGACCGAAACACTAAAGGCAGAGGCGTGTCCATATTCATTAAGGATACCCACACCTCTAGGCTAGTTGCTCAGCATAATGCATCCAAGATTATCCAAGTGCAACTAACTCTGGGCAAGACCGCAATCCAAATTGTAGCTTGCTACAGATCCCCCACCATGTCCCAGGATTCTCACTCCTCATTTCTTAATACACTGGAAAATATTAGGGTACAGCCTAACACCCTAATAATGAGTGATTTTTAACTACCCTACCATTAACTGGGAAAACTACTCATGTACCAACTCTTGTGCTCAACATTTTCTGGAATTCATAAATTCCAGTGCCATGGATCAACTTATCCACACCCCCACCAAGGGAAGCAATATCGTAGACCTGGTTATTACCAACATGGGCAACCGGTGCTCCACACCAGAGGTCAATTCCTAGTTGGTCAGATCCGACCATCAGTTAATCACCGTAGACATCCATATCCCTCCCCCACCCCCCATTAGGGTAACCACAGTAAAAAATTTCTCCAAATCCAACTTCACGCTTCTTAAGACAGAAGTGGCAAACTTCATGACACCCATGCTGATGGACAATAGAGGTATGACTGCTGAATCCTGCACAAATGCACTTTATAAGCACTTACATGAGTGCATGGATCATGCAATCCCTAACAGAACCAAGATGCTATCCTCCAAAAAAAAGGAAGCCAATCTGGTGGTCCCCTGCCATAAACAAACTCTACAACAGAAGAAAGAAACTGTTGCAAAAAAGAGTAAAATCCCATGATTGGAGAAACTCCCTGGTCAGCTTCAGTAAGAAGCTGAGATCCCTCATAAAATCCTCCAAAGCTAGTTATGAAAACAAAATTGCCACTGACTCTAAAGACAACCACAAAGCATTCTATAGCTATGTCAAGAATCTCAATGGTAACACTCAGATCTGCTCTGAGTTACAGCATAATGGCACTAAATATACAAAACCAACGGATATTGCCAACATCCTGGAAGATAGGTTCAGTGCTAACTTTACCCCTCTGTCATCCCCTAAAGGGCCCATCTCTATACCATAAGAATGCAAAGTTCCTATAATCATGGCTGCACAGGTAAAAAACACACTATCCAAAGCCAAGAACACAGCATCCATGGGACCTGACGACATCCCAGGCTGTGTTCTACATGAACTACAGAACGAACTGGCACCCCACCTAAGTACCATGTTCAATCATAGCCTCACCTCAGGCTATGTGCCCACTGAATGGTGCACAGTGACAGTTATCCCACTCCACAAAGGGGGAGCCACCACAGACCCCGGAAACTACCACCCCATTAACCTAACGAGCCTGGTCTGCAAGGCTATGGAGCGTATCATCATGGAACTTATAAACAATGACATTGGTAATCTCCAAATTCAGGAACCCACCCAGTTCGGGTTTGTAAAATGCAGATCATGTCTCCTAAACCTGATAGACTTCTTTGAAGCAGTCACCAAAGCCGTAGATGAGGGTAAGGTGGTTCACACAGCCTATCTAGATCTTGACAAGGCTTTTGACACCATCCCCCACTCTGGAATTATAGATAAACTCACTAAACTAGGTATAAATCCCTATGTCACAAGATGGGTTGCCAACTGGCTCACTGACAGAACCCACACTGTGAAAGTAGCAGACTCCAAATCCAGCTTCAGACCAGTGACAAGTGGAGTACCAGAGGGTTCAGTCCTGGGTCCTCTCCTGTTTGGTATCTACTTCTCTGAAGTACAGGCCAACACAGAAGGTCTTTGGCTAATGAAGTTCGCAGATGACAGCAAACTAGGAGCCATAATCAAAAGTCCAAAAGATGTGGACATCCTACAAAAGGGCCTTGCTGAGAGAGATGCCTGGTGTCAAAGCCATGGCCTCAAGCTCAATGCCAAAAAGTGCACTGTCATTCCTTTTGGTAAAAAGTCAGTACCCATGAACTACCACATAGGTGGTAGTCTACTTAACACCGAAAGTGTGATAAGAGACCTTGGGACACAGGTGGACAGTAGTCTCTCCTTTGATAATCACATCGCCACAGTAGTCAGGAAATCCTTCTATGTGGCACACCTCATCACAAAAGGTTTCTCATCCAGGAAAAAAGAGGTCATTGTTCCCCTCTACTCGTCACTCATTAGACCCATTATAGACTACAATGCCCCTTTTGTTATGTACCTCACAAGACATCTACAACAACTGGAAAGGCCACAGAAATACCTCCCAAAGAGGATTACTGGCCTCAAAGAGATGCCCTGTGCAGACCGTCTAAACAAACTGCAGCTTTACTCCGTTGCATATCGCCTACTCAGAGGTGATCTCTGCCTAACATACAAAGCTATGTCAATCCCAGAGCTTTTAGACATGCTCCACTTAAAGAAATCCCAATCCCTATGAGCTACACGCTCGAGGGACCTAAACCTCATCACCACAATAAACAGAACATGCTGGAGGGATAGATTCCTGTCCCAGAGACTTCCCATACTCTGGAACAAACTACCTATCTATATCAAACAAAGCTCCTCATTAGCACTCTTCAAGACAAATCTTGATGATTGGATGGGAGATAGGAAATTCACCCTGGGGATCACTTCTGTGGCTCTGCTCGACAGTGGAACAGGAAAATAATTTTCTTGGGTCGCGAAAGCCAGGGTACCTTTGGCTAGGCTTGTATAGACCCTAGGGCCAATAGCCTAGTACCTACTTATGAACCTATGAACCTACAAGTGACACTATAAGCAAGTAAAAGGTGGGAGATTGGTAGAGTAATGATCTTAACTTGTGACAGCAAAGATTTGTGGAACTTATATGTGTTCATTATTAAGTAGTAGACCTCAGGAATCAAAGATACACACAGTCGTACAACTCAAAAGTAGTGATGGTCACTGCATGGCCCAGTTTAGCACCATACATTTGTAATGTAAATTCATTAAAGAGGGAAGTTAGAAAGTAATGATACATATTGCAGTTTCTGACTTCACAACACTCACAAGATCAGTCACAATAAAGTTGGTAAATTTTAATGCGATCAGTTGTGTAACTTTCCCAGGCCAATATAAGTCAAAGGTAAAATTATCAGTTCAACACCACAAATGCAGATATACTAAGCACCTTAAGTCAGCTATGCACCCTGATTATGAGAAACAAAGCTTATGTATCCCCGAATCCAAAAGATATAAAACAGGGATATGGAACAGTTATCATCATTTGCACAGGGTGTTGTGTGGAGTATCAGGAGGCCTAGGCTGGCACAAAAGGTCAATGAGTGTGTGTGAGTAAGAAAGAGAAGCAGGCAGACATCTGGATAAACCAACAGATGGCCAGTGAGACAAAATAAGCTTGAAGCTGCATGACTGAAATGTGTAACTGGTGTGTGCGTATCTGTAGGGGTCCTCCAGGTGAAATTGGTGTGTGAGGATCTGCATGGACACAGCCAAGCTCTATGCTGGCTGTACATGTGGCATGTTTGACAGGTGTGAAAGGTGCATGTTAGAGGTGGCAGTTTATCGTTGTCATCCCTGACCATGAGAACTGGCACTGCCAGGAGTTGCACTGGCACCTCTTTGCCAAAGTTCAGATGTAGTGCTGCTACATGATCATGACTGATGTCTGCTGGATGTGATCCCTTCATGCAGATGCCCAGGACCATGACCTCATTGCCTGCTCCATCTGGGTGTGGGCAGTGCATTCACTGACAGTGTAGTTGAAGTAATGCCACTATGGGAGTCTGATCAGCCACAGCCACATTGGCTGACAGCAGTTGATGTGGCTGACCTACACCTATGAAGATGCAGTTCCCCTCCCAGCAAACACTGCATCACTGCCAACACACATTCTATTACAGACACCCCTTGTTCCAACATGGCATTCTCCCGATCCATGGAATCGGCAATACGGTGTGGGCAGTCATGTATGTCAACCTATTCCACATCTACAACCCTGAACTTTTTTCTGGAGCACCTATGAGAACATGCCTGTGCTTCCATGATGGCCATAAACATATGTTGAGTGGCATGGGAAGAGACACCTGCATCAGGTGGAAGAGGGACAGCAGGCCCCCTCTGAGCACCCCTATCAACCCTCCTGCATGGCACCTCAGTCACACTTCGGCTATGGCCAGACTCAACAGACACTGAAGTCATAGTAACCACACTTCCCTGATCAATGGCCTTGCCCTCAGCCTATGCAATATCTGTGGGTCACTGGAAAAGGGTAGGTTTAGGTCTAATGGATATGTCCAATGGAATTGCTAGGAATGGCTGTATGTCAGCCTCAGTGTCAGGTGCAACCTCTTCACCACCAAACTGTGCCTCAGTTTGGCCACTGTCATCATCAGAATCTGCTGATGCACTGACATCAGGTGTCAGAGAGCCCACACTTTCACTGTCATGATCACTTGTGATAAAAAGTATGAAACACAGGACAATATTAATATCTATACCACTGTAGTCCAATATATGCTAATAAACTAACAGTGATGCCAATATTATGGACAGTACAGCAATACACACATTAGGGCTGACATCAACAGCATGCAGTAAAATATATCTTTCAATTGCTCAGCAGTATTGACATAAAAATGTGTGGCTTACCATCTGCAGATGAGACTCTCCTTTGCAATCCAGATGGACCTAGAAGAAGTTAAGCAAGAGGTAAGGGCAACATTATCACAATTAAAAGTAACACAGGTGGTAATACTTTTACCCATTTATCTGTCCATTAACTATACTTTCAACAAGAATGTGGCTGTCAAATCAAACCTAAGCTAAAAGCTGTAGCAATCTTTAACACCCCCACAAATAAAAAAATTCATGCAACATGGAAGTAACATATTGATTTCAATTGTTTTACTGTACAACAGTATTCAACTGTTCAGATACCAAGGCCTACCCAGAAGCTCCTCCCGGGATGTGCTTGCTGTCTCTGATACTGTTACTCCCACATACAGGATATACTGTACTTCACTTTCCTGTGAGCTGCCTGGATCCCTGATGTTCTCCAGGAACACATCACTGGGTGTTAGTGGTCATTCCCTAGCAGGCCCTCCCCTGGTACCCATGTAGTCACTGCTCACTGCAGCTGCCATCCTCTGTGCAGATGTGATCATGTCAGTGGCCCTGTGGCACAGATGCCACCCATGGCATTCAGATCAGCAACTATCTGTTGCCAAATTTGCATCCTATGTGCAATATCTCCCCATCCCCTTTCAAGCAGAAAAGCACCATGTTGCCTAAAGGAATTCACTATAAATTGGTTGTCAGCATCAGTGAATGGGGGTCTCTGAGGACTGACACACCCAGGTGGCATACTTCTAGGTGTCCTAAACAGCAACAGAAGGATAATACATATAAGTATCACATAAATACTGAATAATTGTTTCCAGATAAAACAGAAAAGGTAGCCACTCAGTATTACCACCTGTCAAAACATACAACAGTCTATTGATGTGAAATATGAACAACAGGTAGAATGCAAGACAAGGAGAGTAACAAGAGCAACATATCCTTGTTTGTGCCATAACATTAACTCACCATTACACCCCCACCCACAAGAACAGGAAAATGAAACAATTTGCTAACAAACTATTTCTGAAATGCTAAAAGTGCTATCACTGTCCTGAAAATGTTTGTACATATTTATCACACAGCATTCCATTTTCATGTATTGCCAATCATGTGCACCTCTGAAATGGCTTGCCAAACATCTCCATGCCATCAGTACACTTCTAGCTAATGCATACAGATAAAACTGTAAAAGCCTTTGCTTCAGATTTTTCTTAAATACATTCCAGCATATGCAGTATGTAGCTAGCCAAATGGAAACATACCTTCTGAAGTTCATTAGTCCTCTATACATATAAATCCTGATGAAAGAGCATTATGTGCAGTCTCCCAACATAAACAAGTCTCTTGACCATCAGTTTGCCTAGCTACATGGTTGCCTTTTTATATGGTATAGATTCAGGGCTGCTAACACAGTGGAGATGCAAATAATGTGTGAACTCATTAGAATTTTTGAATCCAAAAAAAACTGGACTCATGTAGGAGATGTAAACATAGTGCAGATACACTCTCACTGTTTGGTTTTAATGGATTGCACAACTGTGAATGATTAGTGGTTGGGAGAAGTAAAATGCAACAGCACTGCAGGCTAACTTATTCCCATTGGATTTGTCAGGTTAGCGCCACAAAGTATTAGATGTAATGTTGCAAATGTAAGTAAGGAGTGCACAAGTTGCAAGTTGTTCTCCTTAACATCCAACCTGTCTTCCAGTTGTTAGAAAGTGTATATGATATTATTTCCAATTAATATCCTCACACATTTTAAGGCCAATGATATAGAATGGCTTACACATTGCAAATCACAGATTACTGGTCAGATAAATAAAGACTGGTCAACAAACACACAGAAATGTAAGCTATAGCTGTATATTTGCAATCAATAATCATGACAAGCTGTGTGATCACTAGGTGCACTATATCTGAAATGAATAAATATGTAAATAACACTTGTATAGTTTGATATCACTGTAGATGCTGTTGCAGTTGGTTGTGTTCATACTGAGTTAAGTTTTTTGCTGCAAAGCTGTTTGTGTGGCAAAGGGGGATAAGTCACCTATACTGTGTTCTGGAGGTGCTTCGGAGTGAGAATTTCAACTACCTCTCCTTTTTCTTTCTTTCTTTCTTTTTTTTATTGACCAATGTTAGCCGTCAATGCACTGCTTAGCAAAAACATGGGAATCAAGAAAATTAATGTTAGGTTTTGCTACACTTATCTAGTTTGCACGAAGAGTTGCAGTGTGCAAACTGGACAACTGGCCTATCTAGGAAGCAGACAGAACCCAGACAGCCAAAAATAGAAACCAGATGCATGCAATTAATACTATTGGGCATCGTGCAAACCCACTAACTGAAGTTGTATGGTGGTTAGCAGTGAGACCTTAAAACTGATTAGCAAAATAGGAGATGTTATGTATCCTGTGGCAGCAGGTATATGTGTAGGGCTGGAATGCAACTGGGCCTGGGTTCTAGTAGAGATTACACAACCATTGTTTTAATGTTGCGACATTGCAGTTTTTAGCAAGAAACTGAAACATAGACAAGTGCTTTCTCAGTCTTCTTGTGGCAACAGGTGTAAGTGTAGGTTTGGCATATGCATGGTCCTGCATTCAAATACAGCATATTCCATACACCTTTAATGTTGTTCCACTTCCCATTGTAATCAATTTCACATATAACACTTGACATAGTACAGCTGATATGAATTATATGCATGAGGGCTGATGCACTAGTATTGTACAGTTAATTATGTATATATCCATGTAGTATCACATTTATTATCAGATGTATGATTGTGGGTATATTGTGCTCTATTCCTGTAAGTATATTTCTACTGTCTGGACTGGCATGACCTTCACATTTGCCTAACACATGTGTACAAATGCTTATACATCCAATAACCTGAAATAGCAACTGCAATTATATAATTTCTCACTGCATGGCACTGTTATGCTCCACTTACCATTGTGCAAATGCTGTGTTCAGAGTTAGTTGCATACTGCCGAGCACTGTGTTTGTACGATGGAAAGTGGAGCACAACAATTTCAGTGTACACACTCCCAGTAAATGCAATAACTGGAATTGGCAGGAAACCATCACCCTCTATTGCTCTTGATCCATGATAGACATGGCAGGCATTTGTGGAGAAGATGTCAGGCTTAGGGCACAGAGATAGGGTATCCAGGAGTCCAAGATTTTTATTGGACTCCTAATTAAGAACCACAATTCCAGGCTTCTACAGAGGGACTATTATGGCTCCCAGTATAACTCAGAAGCTTGGGATAGTTTAGCCTTGGCTGCATCCAGTACCACTGTTATCATGTACACTGGAGACCAATGTAGGCATCAATTTAATGACCTGTGGAAGAGGAAATGGATACCCTCAACAGTTGGATCAAGGAATGTTGTACTGCAAACATCTCACACCTGTGTAAGTATCAATTACAGATAATACTTGTAAAACCTAAAAGGTGAATATAGGCAAATCTGGTATTCATAATGGTATTCTATTGTGTTCTGTTTTTTTCACAGATGCCAGTGATAGGGACATCAATGTCTGAACCAAAAATGTTAGATTCGTGAGGATGAGGGAATCATGTGGCATGTATGCAGCAGAAAAGAAATGTTATTGTATTGCATTTAAAGTTAAAGATAGCTTTTTTGGTATTTCAGAGATTTGTATAAAATTGAGCATGTACATCTCAACTGCAAAAGCAAGTATGCATGCTCAGTTTGATTCAAATCTCTAAAATACCAACAAAGCTTTGTCTGTAGCACAAACCAAGAGTACAATATTAGACTTTAGTCAGAGGTTGTGAGTTCAAATACCACACTTCCCAACTATACAATACTGTTCATTTTTTCAATTATATTTAAATTAACTTTAAATCTCTATACTGGTGGCACAAATACCCTGCTGTAAACTGTAATTTGTATAACTGAAATGTGCATGTGTGCAATATATGCACATGTCAATGAGTACTTTCTGCAATCTATGCTATAGTGTGTATAGGAGGTGGTAGTCTCAAAAGTAAAAGTTAAGATAATAGAGTCAAATAATTTTATTAATGCATTGTATGTCACATATGAATGTACTAATTGTATCTCTTTTTTTTCTCTCACCCCAGCCCTTGTCTCTCTTTTCCATTTTATTTTTATTCTATTTTTATTTTTTGTTTGTTTCATCAAAATGTGCCATGTAATCCATATGTACCACATCACTAAATGCTCCACAGCACAGTGGGGTAGGCCTGCCCCATAGGATCCTCCTGCCCCATCTCCACCAGCTCCAGCACCATTACCCATCACATCTGGGAGCCAACCTGGCAGCACTGCCTCTGCTGCCCCTGCACTACCTGCCCCTTCAGGTAGTCCTGCCCCAGATTCTGGTCCAGTGGTACCCACCAGGAGCAGTAGTGGGGGTGGTGATTTTATCACCTGCACTGCAATGTCAGGGATGATGCACAGGGTTGTGCACACCACTGATGGTGCATGCCTACACCAGCTGAAGAGGCTGCTCTTCCTCATTTTGCACAGTACTAGTTGAAAGGGAAGGAGAAGTCAGCAAATCTACCCAGTGGCAGAGTGAGGTGATAGTGATGACAGTCCAATGGGTAAATACTCAATTCTCACTGTTAACCAGGTTGATGGTTATGGGTTTGGAATGTCCCCAAATTTACCCCACCATGGTGTCCCCTAACCTTTTGTGCCCATCATCATCCTCCCTGTCTCTTATCTTGTTGTCTTGTCTGTCTGCAATTGCTTTCTCACCTACCCAACTTACCTGACCCAGACATACCTACGTCCCTTCCCCAACATTCCTCTTTCTCTCAAAAAACCTGTCCCACAATAAAAAAATATCCCACACATAGCTCTCCATTACACACGTGTCTTATTGACACACTTGATTCAGTCCAATTGGCTATACAAAATTATTGTGTTGTACTCATCCCTCTCTCTGGAGGTGAGTCCAAATTCAGTTAATATTTTGCACACATACATTCACTTTACACTGTTAAAAAAATGGATAGCTATGGTTCATTCCTACCTCCCTCGTGCATATTCCTGCCCTGCTTTCCCTTTGTTCTTCCCCCTGCTTGCTCCACATGTCACCACTGTCCTATCTACCCCATTTCACCTCTGTCATCCATTATTGCATGAATGTGTGCATCACACACCAATGTGCAGCACCAGTGAATGGCAGCAGTGTATTTAAAAGTATTATATAAACCAGTCTTTAAACCTAGTACCATCTGGCCCCAATAATGCATGTATATATGCATGTATTGATGCATTAATATGTGCTACCACAGAGCAGATGAATTTCATAGACTCAATACTAACTGTCTGACTTTAGCAAAGCGGTTCACATTTGTGCACTGCTTAGATATGCACAAACATGTGTATCATGCACAGGTATGGACTTTTTTAACAGTCATGCAACTCCACTGCACACTGCATTATGGAAATGTACATATTACGCTGCATTACTGCTGTTTACTGTCCATTCCCTGTGGTTGACATGAAATTATACGTGGAAACATTACAAATTGAGGGCCCTATCTAACAATGTATCACATATTTCCAATTCATGCATTCATTGCCATCTCCCACAAGCACTGCAACAATGGTGTCTCCTTACATTTTCCACACATATGTCAACTACAGTACAAAATGTAATATCAAATGTTGTGTGCTATGCAATGCACATTAATCTGGTGACATGCAGAACTACAGCTATTGACCCTTATGCCTAAAAAAGCCTTAGCTGCAAGGCTAGGGAAAGAATCAGCATGGACGATATCTACAGGTACATAGGTGACCTTCAACACACTTGACCCAACCCATTTTGTTTTTGTCGGGGTAGATATTGCTTATTGTATCTTGTGGACTTCTTGGATACTGACCCCAGAGACCTGGATGAGGGATAATAGGACATTCTGGCTATGTTAAGTTATCCAAGGCCTTTGACACTATTCCTCATTAATGTCTCATAGTGAACATCTCCCATGTGGGAATTAAGCCACACAGTAGTACAGGGATAGGCAAATGGCTCACTGACAGAACACACACTCTCAAAGTTGTGGACTGCACCTCCACCACTAGCCACTTACCATTAGAATATCACAGTGATCTGTGCCGGGCCCTCAACTGTTTGCAAACTGCATCCTTGAAGCACAGGCAATGATAGATGGCCTGTGGATTTCCAAATATGCAGATGACTGGTAACTAGACACACTATTATAGAGACCCTGATGGCGGTAACATATTACAGAAAGTGTTGACACACACAAATGATTGAGACCATACTCATGGACTGAAACTTAGACATATAGTGGCTTATTGTTCTCTTCGGCAATGAAGTATCCCTGCTAAATATGATATAGATAGCATCCATCTAAGCTCAAACACAGTGTTTTGAGACTTGGGAACACATGTTGATAGCAATCTACACTTTCATCACCATGTGACCATAGGGGTGACACACACATTCTGAATTGCACACATCATGCATATAGACTTCACATCCAAGACCAAGGTGGTCATACCTCTGCTGTACAGCACCCTTATATGACCACTAATTGACTACAATGTTCCCTTTTATCTGTACCTCACCAGATACCTGCAGTAATTGGAGAAGACACAGGGTTGTGCCTGGGAGACTCCATGCATCACATACATTGGAAGAGTGAAAGACCTGTCACTGAGTATCATACAGGCTTCTGAGTAGTGACCAATGTCTCCCTAAATAGCAGTCTCAGATCCTTCCCTACTGGATTTGCTGGACATCTGCAAATCAAATTGGAAAATAATAACTTGGTCTAGAGTTCTTAACCTAGCCTGTGACATAAATAGAACATACTGTTAAGATACATATATCCCCCAATAATTCACACTTCTCTGTAATAGGTTCCCACTGCATGTGAAGCAGTGCTCCTCAATAACCCTGTTCAAGTGCAACCTTGAGTACTGGTTGGGTGATTATAAAGTCACCTCAGGGGTGGCACCTATGTCCAACATGGACAGGGCCAGTTGGTGCTCCTCACAAAATTGCTCTGCTAACAATAGCCATCCAATTGTGCTCAATAATCATACTTGTGTTTTTACACAGCTAGGCTTCTATACACTGTACGACCATTAGGCTAGTAGCCTCCTATAAACATATGAAGCTATGAGCTTAAGCAGGCTTCCCAGCATTTTGTCTTCCACATGGCTTGCTCATGCCACCTACTATAAGTTTACCTGCAATCTTAGAAAAGTCATACTTGTACTGTGGTGCTTGTGTAATGTACTGTGTTCTGTAGCCTGTGTACTTAGGTAGGGGTTCTGTTCTCAGTGCAGTCAACTGGGAGTGTGTGTCTCTAAGAAGTGCAGAAGTGCATATCCCATAATTACTGCTCCAATACCAAGGACTAACAGTATTTTGATTCTTGCAGATGCATACACATCCATTTCATTCATCCTAACCAAAATGTTGTCCCCCATATGGCCTGCTGATGCCATCTACTATAAGTTCAACTGCAGTCTTGCAAAAAGTCAGCCTTGTGCCAATGGTGCGTGCATAAAATACTATGTTCAGTAGTTCATGTCCTTAAATAGGTAGGGGTTCTGTTCTTATTGCAGTCAACTGGGCATGTGTGCCTCTAGACAGAAGAGCAGAAGTGTGTATCCTACAGTTACTGCTCCAATATTAAGGAAGGACAGTATTTTAATTTGTGCAGATGCCTACACATCAATTTCATGCAGGCAACCCAACTTCTTGTCCCCCACATGAACTGCTGATACATCTACTATAAGTTCAACTGCAGTCTTGCAAAAATCAGACTTGTGCCATGGTGCTTTTGTAAAGTACTGTGCTTTGGAGTCTCTGTACTTTGATAAGTAAGGGTTCTGTACTCAGTGCAGTCAACTGGGCATGTGTGTCTCTAGACAGAAGAGCAGAAGTGTGTATCCCACAGTTACTGCTCCAATATCAAGGAAGGACAAAATTTTCTTTGCAGCTGCCTACACATCCATTTCATGCAGGCAACCCGACTTCTTGTCCACACATGGCCTGCTAATGTCATCTACTATAAGTTCAACTGCAGTCTTGCACAATTCAGTCTTGTGCCATGGTGCTTGTGTAAAGTGCTGTGTTCTGGAGTGTGTGTACTTAGGTGGGGGTCCTATTCTCACTGCAGTCAACTGTGTGTGTGTGTGTGTGTGTGTGTGTGTGTGTGTGTGTGTGTGTGTGTGTGTGAGCTGTTGCTTGACATTACAGAGAGCATTTTACACCATCATGCGGGGCACTGTTTTCTTCTCCTCAGCAAACGTTGCTGATGTCATCAGCTATAAAGTGTCTGAGACAATCCAAGTCAGACTTCAGCTGTGGTGCTTGTGTAAAGTACTGTGTTCTGTAGTTTGTATACTTATGTAGGGGTTCTTTTCTCACTGCAGTCAACTGTGTGTGTGAGCTGTTGCTTAATATTACAGAGAGCATTTTTCACCATCATGTGGGACAATGTTATCTTATTCTCAACAGACACTGATGATGTCATCAGCTATAAAGTGTTGTCTGACACACTCCAAGTTAGACTTGTGCCATGACACTTGCAAAAAGTACTGAGTTCTGTAGTCTGTGTACTGAGTTCTGTAGTCTGTGCACTTAGATAGGGGTTCTATTCTCACTGCAGTCAACTGTGTGTATGCAGACTCGTGCTTGAAATTACAGAGATCATTTTACATCAGCATATGGGACACTGTTATCTTCTCATCAACCGACATTGCTGATGTCACCAGCTATATCAGATTTTTGAATATGCAGTACTCCCACCAGGGCAGGGTAAGACACTGGTCTAGAGGCCAGGCAGACATCACCTCATCCTATATCAGAGAGATTACAGTGACATGGCTTTAATTCAATCCAAATACATCATGGCATGGTTTGCAGGCCCTGTGTTATCTTCCTGAGAAATCCCTGTGGTCCCTCCAGCTGCTGCATGTGTCTGGTGAGGTACATGCAGAAGACAGCATTATATTCTATTACTGTTCTAATGTTGTTTGACTGCAGTACTATCGTACAATCCTAAGATTTGCATATGATGGCATGACATATGATTTGCACAACATAGGCTTTCAATACCAGTGCAGACAGTTGGTGGTCAAGGATCAGACTGCTATCTACATGTGTTCCCAGTGCTGGCATCACTGGGTTTCAGCATAGCATGACTATTGTGAATGCTGTGATTAACATGGAATTCCACTTTTCTAATGGGCACCATAAAGAGACACATTTCTGCATTTAGTTGTAGATCTTGTGCCTTTGGCTCCATTCATTTGTCTGTGTTATCTCCAGTTGTACTATGTTATCATCATTGGTGGGCTCAATGATTGCACCCATCATGCAAGAATCATCAACTTGTTAAGACAATGGCCATATACTTTAGCCTGAATTGCCAAGAAATAGGGACCAAACAGTGAAGGGCCAAGTATATATCCCTAGGGTTTGCCATTGGTGACAGTTTTACTGGTTCAGTTTTATTCACCAGCATTCACAGTATGCGTTCTGTCGGTGACCCAGTTGGTTATCCATCTACTGATGTAAGGTTTAATCCCCAGCTGGGAGGGTTTCTCAATAATACCTGTTGGAGATTGTGTCCAAACTGTAGGCCAGATCATGATAGGGAGTATGTACTGTCTTACCTTCCTCCAGGCCTAAAACATGGAAGCAATGACCTGCGACAAGATCACAGATTGCCTATGGCATGACTCAGCACATACACCTTCCTGATACTGTTGATTAAACACTTCAATACATCCTCTACATGGGCTATATTCCCATACAAGGGTTTACATCAACATGCATCCATCTGAGTAGTGAGGGCAGCATCTGATGCATGCATGTATACAGATGTCCTGACCCTCTTCAACTGTGAGGTGGAGGAACATGTGTTCGTAGACCTCTTTTGCAAGTACACAAGTCATATTCTGGCTGTGTGCAACAGACCAGTTTGACTTGGTTAATGCTACATCATGTCTGTTACAGCTGATAGATGTACTCAAATAGCTCAAGGGCATGCATGATGACAACAGTATCATCTTTTGAAACTTGACTAGGTCAAGGCATTTGATACAAATCCACATTGAGGTATTCACTCAACACTGTCATGTGTACTCGTAAACAGCTATATCATCAAATGGGTAGACCACTTTATCACATACATTGCATCTCACTATGTTGAAATGCTTGATGTGACCTATATCTCAGGTCCAGTGATTAGGTCCTTACATCAGGCTGTCTGCTAGGCCCTTTCCTGTCCTTTAGTGAAGTGATGGCAATCACAGATTATATGCACATGCTGTGTCCACACAGCTGCCTGAAGGATTACAGAATGTGGGCAGTCATTGACTCCAACTGGGACATTACTATAATACAGACAGTAGCAACACATAAACTCTGCTGCCAGAGGCTTGACAATACCTGTGCTGACAAGCTACATGGGGGGATTTGTTAATTCTGGAAACAAATGCACCACCCAAGTATAATGTGGACAGCACACCTATAATCAGACCAATAAGTATGTGACCCATGTACTGTGGTAAATGGTTAGTGGTTCATCCACCGACATGTGGTCACAGTGTTGCCTACTCCATTGAATGTAACACATGTACTGGGTATGTGAAGGACATCCACATTAGAGGCCATAATACCTTCATGGTTCCCAGCCTTCATCACACCAATAACAGTGTACAATGCACCCTTCTTAATGTACCTCACAACACATCTTCCAGTGATGTGTAACTGAAGTATACCACCTTTGTCACTGTGAACTGTCAAACAGCTTATTGGCCATACCTAGGTATGCTTTCTTTGGAATGTATATGACTGACTGATGGTGCAGAAAACCAATCAATTTGTTACCCCAGATGCTACCTGTTCTGCTGATGCACACACTACATACATAGGTGTTTGACAACATTAATGGCATATATTTCATGTATGACAATGTGGATTGTGCCATATATATATATATATATATATATATATATATATATATATATATATATATATATGTGTGTGTGTGTGTGTGTGTGTGTGTGTGTCTGTGTCTGCCATGCACACAAGGCAACTAACCTGTATTGCCATGCTGTCGCATACAGGTATAGAAGTAGTGTCCCTCCTTACAACTATAGCAGATGTTACAATGCCAGAACAGTGTACGTGGTTACGCTCATAGAGTGTGGATGTGTCATAATAGTTGTTCAGTTTTGTGTGTGCATGTGTGTGTGTGTGTGTGTGTGTGTGTGTGTGTGTGTTTGTGTGCAGACAAATCTCTTATCACTGTAAATCATATATGCTAATTCAGAGGCATGGGATTACTGGTGTTATTATTCTGATATTGTCTGATTGTGGTTGGGTCTTGTAAGGTTTTCCATGAGCCTTTACCTGTTCCAATCTTGCTGGAGACCACTGCTGAGAATACACTCATATTCAGGACACAGCCTCATAATATGCACCTTACCCCAGTTGCATGTCAGATCTCTGATAGATGCCCTCTTTATTATTCATGTAAGGATGCTTATCTCACACAGACATGCTCTCCATTGTTATGTCAGCTTGTGTGACAGTCAAATAAAACACATTTCAGTGTACAGTCCCTACTGTACAATATAGATATGTGATTGATCTTGTGTTACAACCATCTTTCATTGACATACCCTGTGCTGCTGTACATTAGGTTGTTTCCCCTGTCCTTTGTCCCTGTGTTCATACCTACAATTCATGTGTGTGTCCCTATTCAATACACACACTTCCCGAGTATTAATTTTACATGGCATTACATGTTCTGTTTCAGATCATTTACACAGCTTCAGTGCACAATGCCAGGAATGGGATATCACAATATTCTGCACTGCAGGTACACTGTCCTGTACTATGTTTGGACTACATACGCCTCTACTGTCCAGGTATTCCTAGTATATCCAGATCTGTTTGTTATCAAATTTGTGGCTTTCTGCCATATCACTGGGATGATCTAAGGACTGATGTGAGTCAATGTTACATATATTTCACCTCTCAGCTATCATGATTTGTGCAGAATGTCAAGATTTTGTCTCAAATTTTTGATCTTTTTCTCATAACATTTTTGTTTTCTGGCAAATCACTGCCATGTCATTGCAGATTGAACTCAGAAATGGATGACAGACATCTGAGTTTTAAATGTCACACTCTTCAGAAAGTGCAGGTTACTGTACAACCTATTATTCTATCAACTTTCTAAGTTTGGTAGAGCAATATTAAAAATCTGTCCCTATTTTTGGGCCTTTGTCCCCCATTATTTATGGCTTTGTCCAGATTTCTTAAGAGGTTGAGAGTGTTAAATTCTAATACATTTCTTTGTGACATCTATGTCAAATATGTCCTGATTTCTGGTTATTTGTCCCCTCATTAACTTGAACTTTGTACAGATGTATTATACTATCAGATTGATGGCTGTTTGTGAAGCCCTGGTGATCATTGTGGCATTTTGAGCAAATCTCCGGACCATAGGTGCTCTGCTTTATATGGAATTGCTATCTGTGTTTGCTTACATGGTTTTCTGGCCAGCAACAATGTTGCCAGATACAGAACTTAGCTTAGGCACACCGTGCTTAATTAATATGCATTGCAATTGACCACTCACTGCACACCATCGTGCTAACATGCAAACTCCATGTAGGCTCTTGTCTGAAAACTACATGGAGTTAATTGAATCCTGGGGCATGACTTACACAGTCTAGTAACTAGTTGATGACAAACCTAATTTTACTAATAAAAGTGGAACAAATTTAAAATAATTATTAGAAAAAACACCTAACTTACTTATGAACAACCTTCTTTTAGGCACACATATATGTGGAGCCAGTAATCAGTGCTCCTACATTTGTGAAGGAGACACATTTGTGGTTATTGAACAAAGACTGAAACTGATCAAGGCAACTGTTCCAGTGAAGATGTTTTTGCAAATGTATTTACGAGCATTACTGTAATATTTCTAAAGGAATTTGAACAGTTCCCTATTTAAACATACTTTGTTATGTGCAAATTACAAAAAGAAATCCTTTTTGGTATTTTAAAGGTTGTTACCCAAAATGAAAGGGGAGGTGAATGGGAAACATTTTTAGAAAATAGAGAATTAATTTGGCAACTAAAGTTAAATGCCTCTAATCTTCCTGGCTTTAATGACCATCCCCTGGATTCATTATCCCTCCATGCAGGACCAGCGTAGTCCTGCACAAAAGTGGCTGTTAGGAGCAGGATGGCAGCATGCCATGGATATTAATGAAGGTGCACTGCCTGAGCTTCTAAATGGACACGGATCATGTATTAGTACAGGGGGCATGTCTGAGAGCAGAGCTCTCAGAATATACACGCCCCTGCAATCAAGAACTTCAGTTTAGGAGAAAGAATAAGCGAGACTGCTCATAGGTGTTCGCATACCCCCAGCAACATCCCCCCATCTGTACAAGAGCAATAGTTAAAACATTTAAATATAAAGAATTTTTTTATGAAACAGATCAAATTTAACTGTAGGTGCATGGGTTTGCCCACCGCTTAGCTACAGTTAATGCAGCTTAAATGGCACAAAAGGATAAAAAGTAAGATACACACAAATGAAGCAGTAGTGTAGTGGGCAAAACATTCACCTTACAAGCAGTCATTCCCAGTTTGAGTCCCACTCCAGAACAATCCATTTTTCCATGTCAAATCACTTTATGATCAATTTATTTTGTTGAATAACCTACGACATAACATATATTTGTGAACTGCAGTACTGCATTAAATGCAGATGTGAGGCGTCATTGTCATAATGTTGCAAAGTCCACAGATAATCACAAGTGCCCCATACAGTATATGTACACAGGAATCAGTGATACAAATGGAAGGTAAAATGTGTAATGTATGATAAATCCATACAGTTGCCAAATCCACCACCTGCCCAAGAACCATTAGAAATTACTGTCTAAATTAGTGTGGTGGTAAGTGGGTGTAAGCAGTAGTAAGCAAGAGTAAGCATAGTTACACAGTAGTAATTGGGAATAAGCATATTTAAGCAGTAGTAAGCAGGTTTAAGCCTGTTTGCATGGAGGTAAGCAATGCACACACAGGTTAATCAATATTGAAGCTAACTCACTGTAAGCATAATTGAACAGAGGTTAGCATTGCTTACCCTCACACAAACCCACACAAACTCACAATTGCTTAAAAGTGCCTTAATCAATCTGTATGCATCAGGCGCTGTTCTGGCCAGAAACAAAATAAACAGCCTTTGCAGGTCTTGAACTGAGGACCCTGAACAATATAGTCACAGTAGTTAACCACTAAGCCATCCCAGCAGTAAATACGATTAAGGTATCACCAAACAGATCCTCACCATAGGAAATACAAGCTGAACATGTGAAAGGAATCTATATACAGTTTTATATTGTGTAACCTACTACAGGACATACATATGTGAACTGGAGTACTGCATTAAGCCCAAATGTGAGGTGGCATTCTAATAAAGTGTTGAAATCCCCTAATAAAGACAAGGACCCCATACAGTGTACATACACATGAATCATAGATACCAAACACATATATAACATGTAATGAATAATAAATCAATGATACAATGCAAATATAATGCAACTTAAATAATAAGCAATGCTAAGTATTGCACAGCCCAGCTTAGTAGGTGTAAGCAATGCATAGGCCAACTAACTCAGTCTGCCCATTGGTATACCCCTTTAAGCAATGCCAACCTTAGATAAGCAGGTTTGCCCATAGCTTAGCCTTTTCAAAACCATCCAATCATGGCAAAGTGTGGGAAACCGGCCCTATTTAAACCCAACAGGCAGGAATACATCTCATAACTGGTTGTAGCTTCCCCTTGTAGGCACTATGTCTGGAATGGGTGAGGGTGTGCCCCTTCAGGCTCAGCGCTGGGGCATCCAGGAGTCCAGAGTCATCGCAGGACTCCTTGTAAAAGACCATGACATGAGACTGCTGCAGGGCCAGTACCAGAGTTCCCAATACAAAGCAAAAGCCTGGGAGTATCTCGTCCATGACCTCACCAATGCCACTAGCATACCCTGAGCTGGTGTGCAAGTCAGGAATCACTATGCCGACCTGAAGCAAAAAAAGGGGGATCTCTTGGATCAGTGGATCCAAGAGGCTAGGAGGACAAGGGAAGTCCCAGCTGTGTGTATCAGTCCACTACCTGTTTAATAATTGCCAGATCATGTATATTATGGATAGGTATGGATAAATATTCCTCTTATTTATAACTTTCTTATTTTTCTTATTTATAATGTCAAGTGAGTGGGCTATGAACCAGGAGGCCCATGGCTGGAGATTGGAGCAGTTGAGATGCAAGGCAGGTTAGTAATACTCTTGCATGTACTGTCATAGGAAATAAATCTAAAAGTAGTAGTAAGTTAATTGCCTGTATAAAACCTGTATTGTTTAAGGCATGTACTGCATACACCAGATAATAGGGCAGGAAGAGTCTCATTTAGGTTGTATATAAATAAAAGCATAATAGCCTGACAAATAAGGTCTAACTGCTGGACTGCATGTTTTCACTCTGGTATCATATGGTAATGTAGAGTTGCAATCACTTAATAGTATTGTTGTAGTTAGTAAGCACTGTTAACCACACTGTGCTACATAAATAAATTGTGTAGGAATGTCTGTATATGACTGTTATAATCCCAAGAGGTCAAATAGTACAACTGAGAGAGACTTAGACAGAAAACACTGAAAAGATAGACAACAAAATCCAAATAGCACACTCAGCTGTGACATGAACTGCTGTACACACAGCCATGGTTTAAATCCTGGGAGTGGTAGTAGGCTGTATGCAGAATCATACCCCACAAGTGTACAGAACTGTCCAGAATGCCCAGTAAATTGGCCAATAGCTGCTGCCTGTCACCCTGTCCCCTTGGCAAACCAGTGGGATGATCCCAGACATTTAGGCAGCAAACAAGATATACAACTGATTGTCAGACATCTATAACAACAAACCTGTCAGTCTAGCAACCCCCAAAATGTTATGAGAGTAAGTAGCCAAGTATGTCACGTCTCCACCCCAATGTTGTCAAGCTGTGACCAGAGTGTGTACAGTAACAGATTGAGATGTATGTGCATAATACTAATGTGGAAACTGGTAATTTGTGTGGCAACATGCAGATAGTGCTAACAAACATTGCTCCTACAGGTCTGACAGATATGAACACTGTGCCAATAAATAAAAGATTGATATCCTGCACTGGTACTGTTTACTCTGGTATTGTATGGCATTGTTAGTGTTGCAGTTGTTCAGAATAATAAGGTATTACTCATCACTGTCACCCACACTGTACTACATAATACAACTGTCTAGGAAATCCTGTATAAGAGTGTTGTAATTACAAGGTCAGAATGTAAAACCACAGGAGAATTATAGACAGAATCATACAAGCGATACACAGCAATATCTATATAGCAAATTCAACTGTGATGGACAGTGTCTTATTTTTAGCAGACACAGCCATGGTTCAAATACTGGGAGTAGTAGTAAGCTGTATGCAGAATCATACCCCACAAGTGTACAGGACTGTCCAGAATGTCCAGTTATTTCGCCCATATCTGCTGACTGTTACCCTGCCCCCTGCCATATCAGTGTGCCAATTTCTGACATATAGTCAGCATGTCATGTCATATAACTGACTGTCAGACCTGTACATATTTGGAAAATGTCAAATAAAACAAACCTGTCATTGTACAAGTCACTAAAGATTTAAGAGAGCAATAGTGGGAATATGTCCCGGTTCACCTGCATGTGGTGAAGACATGCCCAGAGTGTGTGCAAAAAGAGATGGACAGGTATGTGCATAACATCAACCTGGAATCTGGCAGTATGTGTAGAAACAGTTAGGTAGTGTTAACAAAAAATACCTCCACATGTATACCAGGTAAGAAGTGTATACTGCAGGTAAAACCAGTTCATGTATATAGTTGTCGACATCCATACCACTGTCCAAACTAAGACAATTGGGTAGTGTACTAATACTTGTAAGGTACAGATCACAGCACTGACTAGGAAAGTAATGTGAACTACAGGAATATACTAGTTGTTAATTGACATCTTTCTCTTTCCCCCACCATATCTGCAACAATAAACTAAATACACAACTCAATTGGTATGTTCTGACTTAACTCTACTGTTGGGACAGGGACATATGTCCTGTTGTCTGATAATTATTTAAATATGTTTCTAAGCATGTGCTATGTTGAAATACTCCCACATTAGTGGCATGCTGACATCAATGTACCTGCATGCTGTTGTAATGACCACTGTGATCCCATATATGGATGTGTTCTGTTTGCTGTACAACTGTTCCATATCTTGTGTTTGGGTTAATGGGAATATCTATGCATGATGTTATACCTAATCCTGGAATTTGTTGACTATTATTAACCCACATTTGTTGATAAAACTTAAACACTATAGCACATTTGGGAAGGCCGGTCCCGGCGGACCCACCTGTCCCACCTCAGCTGGCCATGGCACTGGGCACCAGCATGTCTGGGGCCCAACCCGGGACCTCCTCATCCATTGGTCCTGCACCACCTTTGGGTGGAACAACCTCAGGGGATGGGGTTCACCCCCCTGGAAGTGGGCGTGGACAGGAACCTGTCACCCATCCCCAGGTCTGGATCTTGGTGCGTAGGTCCGTAAGGAGGTTGGAGATCTGCTACGCCAGCTTGAGGGCCATGTGTCATGACTAGAGGGTTGGCCTTGCTCTCCTACTCGGCCCACAGCACAGCCACCATTGGGCTGTGAAGGTGTAGTGGTGACTGCCCATGGGTGGGGACCTCAGTCTCACTGTTTACAATAGGGGGTTCATGGGATTCTGATTTCCCAACACTCCTCCCCTTCAAGGTATTCCTCCCCACGTGTCATATACTGCCCCTGCATGAATCTTGGTCTGTCTTGTCTGTTAACCTACCCAACCTACCTCCCCAAATATACCTACTATCTCTTCCCAACATCCCACTCTCACTTGAAAAAAAAAGGGCAATCTGCCCCCCCCCCAAATCTTGCCCCATGCATTGCTGTCCATTTTGCACATGTGTCCACTGGACACATGTAGTCTGGTCTAAATGGTTTAACAACACATTATTGTTGTCCTCACCCTTCTCTCAGGGGTATGAGTGTCCAAATCAATCTCCAAATTCAGTGTATATGCACAGCTGTTGCTACAGAAGAAATGGGCAGGTATGGATCTTCCCTACACCCTTCCTGCACACCCCTAGCTATTTTCCCTCCTGTCTGTCCCTCTTTTTTCCCCTTTTTCATCACTTTCCTATCAACCCATTTATATTTCTTTTAAAGAAATTAGCATGGGGGTAAGAGGGAGTAATCACTCTTAAGCAGCACTAAGTGGGTTTAAGCCTGTTTGCATTGGAGTAAACAATGCCTACACAGGTTAAGCAATTTAGAAGCTAAATATAAGAAACTGTAACCAGAGGTTATCAGTGCTTACCTCCATGCAAACCTGCACAAACTCACTTACAACTGCTTAAAAGTGCCATAATCACTCTATATCCAATGGCCCTTGTTCTGCCCAGCAAAAAAAATAAACAGCCTCTACAAGGCTCAAACCCTGCATACCATAGCCAAAGTGATTTACCACTAAGCCATATCAGATATACATAACCCTGATGTTTTCACAAACATATCATTCAGCACAGGCATTCAACAGCACAGAAAATGTATTTAAACATGCAGATGTATGTGTGTGTGTGTGTGTGTGTGTGTGTGTGTGTGTGTGTGTGTGTGTGTGTGTGTATATTTATATCTAAATAGATACATACATATATATATATATATATGTGTGTGTGTGTGTGTGTGTGTGTGTGTGTGTGTGTGTGTGTGTGTGTGTGTGTGTGTGTGTGTGTGTGTGTGGGTGTCTATATATGTTTATACAGATATATATCTATAGATATAAAAAAGAACATAACAAATACATATATGACCACAGGCACTGTTAATGGGGGTGAGGTGGCCCAAGCTACATACATCTTGTTAGTATTGATATTACCCCCCACCCAACACCAAACAGCTCTGCCTTGCAATACAATACCAACTGTTGCAAGTATCATAACCAGGACCCGACATAACATGGGCACAAGATGTTAAAAGTAATCCATCCCACCTGTATGATGTCAGGCTGGTATCAATAACATATCATGTAGTACAGTCTGGCTACCATAGGGAATGTACAATGTGGAAGCAATAAACATTCCTAAGATACATACACACACACGCACACACACATATATATGCAGATAGATGCATCTACATATATATATATATATATATATATATATATATATATATATATATATATATATATATATATATAAAACTACACATACACACACACACACACACACACATATATATATATATATATATATATATATATATATATATATATATATATATATATATATATATATATATATATATATATATATATATATATATATATGGGTCTACTTTGAAAGACCGACACGCCAGTTCGCCGACACACAAATCACCGAGACCAGATAACCGACAACACACAAAACCGACAACGCAAAACACCGAACAACATTACACCGACACACCGAACGTAAACAACACATTACACTACATAGCATAGCCACTAGCCCTAACCCAAACCCTAACCCTAAGTTCCGACACTATCGCACACTCACCCTACCTGCACCCTAACCTTAACTCACTTAACCCACCCCTAACCCCAAGGTCCGACACTATCGCACACTTCACCTACCTGCACCCTAACCCTAACTCACTTAACCCACCCAAAAACATAAAGCCCGTCACTATCGCACACACACCCTACCTGCACTCTAAACCTAACTCACTTAACCCATCCCTAAACTACAGTCCCTCACTATCACACACTTACCTTACCCGAACCCTAACTCCGACACTAACACACACTCACCTTTCCCACAGCCTAACCCAAAATCCCACAATATCGCACACTTACCTGACCGCTCCTAACTCCGTCACTGTCGCACACTTACCGAGTCGCGGTCACATATTACCCTTGTCGGTCTTTCCGCTGTCAGCAAATCACCCTTTCGATAAACTTACCTGTCGGTCGTTTGGTCTTCATTTTCTGCGTGTCGGGGAATCGTCGGTTCGGTCTTTTAAAGTAGACCCATATATATATCTAGGAAGATAAATATTTAGAGGGTGCACACCATATGGAACAGCCAGTATTCCTACAGTTGCCACCTTAACAACTGGACAGTGTATGATTCACTCATACAAAAGACAATTGTTGCCTGAAACATATACCCACAGAGAAGTCAAAGGCTATAACACCACACACAGGTCTGCATGCATAAGAAAGCTTTATTTGTGTACTATTACAGTTGTATATGCCATGTCATATAGCTGTTTAGACTTTGAAATACATCTAAACAGACTAATGTAACTGTCAAACAGATCAATTAATACAGTATTCCGGAAAGCATAACATATGTTGCTGTCCAGGCCAAGACCTTCAAGTAGTACAACAGTAAAGGCAGACTGGGCCACAGGATAACAATACATCAACAGTAAGTAATGCAGATGTATAGTCCAGCAGCCTCTATCTACACTCTGTACACAATCCATAGGGAGTAAAGACTTCAGTTGACACAATGGGATGTATCTGTTGCATAATAAGGCATCACTGAAACCATCACAATCACACAGACAAACAGAACAGTCTGTACGGCAGGAACCAGTAGGCCTGCATTTACCCATGGTGAATTGTATGGTAATGTATATCCAGATACCTCAAGGCAGGTTACCCCTGATATCCCTCACATGTTGTAACAGCCTAGGTTGGTTATGGTGCATCCCCCCATAGACTGACATACAGGGGCATATACCACTGCTACATACACTGACCTCTGGACTGCATAGGGGCACACATGTATTGTGCATGATGAAGCCCACACATATATGGATCCAATCCCACAATATGTGTGGGGGGCACAACAGCAGTGGAATATGGCAGGAATGGCAGCATGGCATACTCACAGGCCGCTACATAACAGCCCCTGACAGCATGTCATATGGACAAAGCCTGATATGTAGGTGGAGGACAGAAGCTGAAACACAGGCCCATATGTGAAATAGCGTTGTCATACACTAAGCAAGTTGCTGGTGTTACAGGTTAGTCTGCAACATACCCTTAATCAGGAATATGAAGTCAGAAACAGAAATGTATATAGCCATGTACTAATAGCACTGAACACACACACTGCCAGTGATATATCTGACACAAGACCTGTGTGATGGACAGGCAAAACATAACAGGCACACTTCTGGCCATCAAGTGGATAGGCACACAGTCGAGAGTTATGCAGACAGACTGCAGTCCATGTTAAACTAATATGTACACACAAACCCTGTAACACTGGGGCTATACAATGCATACAACAACACTATGCTCACTCTGTTTGTAGTTCTGGAACCTCATACAAATATTTATCTGGCCTGAGTGTGCAAGTTCTCTTGTAAGATGTATTGCTACCTGCTGTCTGTAACACTGCTGCCCACACACAGGAAGGATGTCCACCATACAGGAAAGGTAAAGGGACCATGTCCACATGATGTAGGGATTTATAGTAGTGGTAGGGTTGCCACCTTTCATCCTGGCTAAAGCTGGAGTAAAGCCACACCCCTCGCATCAACAGTAACCCCGCCCATCCCACCCCAGCCACATTCCGCCCATTTTGTGATGTCATGTTGACATCACTTGGCGAGGAACACCCTCTTTTTCCATACCTGCTGCCTCCTTTTAGCTGATTTACTATGCTTTTCTGTAAAAAAAAAAGCATAGTAAATCAGCCAATTTACAAACTTCGATAGTCTGTTTCCTTTTTGAAGCAGAATACCAGAGTTTAATACAGTGTTTTCCGGACTGCCGAAGAATCAGTTTGATTTCCGGATACTCCGGAAAAAAAATGGAGGGGTGGCAACCCTAAGTAGTGGGTTGCCATGACAGTGATAATTGAAAGCACTACACAGCATGCTGCATGCAGGTAGCAAGTGGGGGAAACTGATTGGTGCAGAGGCCATCACTTGATCATGTGGATCACGTACAAAAGCCATGCTGCAATCTATTCCAGGCAGCTCAATCCATTTACTGGAGAGAGAGAGAGAGAGAGAGAGATAAAGAGAGACAGAGAGAGAGAGAGAGAGAGAGAAAGCAAAAACAGATCCAGAACCAAAACCACAACCAAACCAAAAACAGAAACAAAGGAAGCAGGCTAACATGTCACTCACCATCACATATACCTTTGGACAGCTTCCCCAGCTAGTAAGCTATGTGGTGCATGCAATAACTGCATAGACATGTGATAGCAATACATAGTGAGTCAGGGATTTGAAACCCTGTACTGGTAGGTGTGTGATACAAACATGCTTAGGTTTTACTCTCCCACCTCCTCCCTGACATACTTTGTCTCTGTCTGTCTCTCTCACTTCCTCTCTGGTGGATGTGGAGAAGTAAACCTGCTTTGCTTAGGCATCAGCTTGTGTTTTGTAAGTGATGCTCATGATCAGCTGATGGCCTCTGCACAGATTGCAGTCCCCCTACAGCTGATTACATGTGGGACAGCTGTGGTAACATTCCCATAGCCAATTGCATGGAAACACACTCCAATATCTAGGAACATCATGTTGGTGTTGGTCCTTTTCATTCACTGTGAGCAGGACCTCAATTTGGTGTTTGGCAAAGAGCATCACATATGGTATTGGGATTTACCTCTAACAACATACACTGTGGAAACAGGCCAACAGACAAGAGAGGGATGTGCCAGACATGACTACAGAATGTAGGTGTTGCTTTTCTGTATTTGGAGTAATGTTGGTTTAGCAGGGTGTGTGTGGATATGGCTGGTCTACATGATATAATAGCTGTCATGTCAGTGTTATGTGTTTGAGGAAACTCCCGTTTGTAGGGTTATCTGCAGACTGGGTAGTATGTGGAGCCTTTTGTTTCTTGTGTTATTCACAGAACACCTGTCTAAGAACTGTAGAAGCATAGTGTGAGGATTGCAGTCAGTACATGGTGACAGCCATGAGAGTTACTGACTTCATATCCTTCAAAGGACATATGTCACAACAAACCCTGGTATGGCAGCAAATGTATGAGGTTATCACAGCAATATGCCAATATTGGCCCAGTGTTTGTAGCTCCAGCCATAAGTCTGTCAACTATTCTACATATGTCATGCAGTAAGGGGTGCCTATGTTATGTACCCCATTATTTATAGTACACATGTCACAACAAACTCTGGTATGACAGTAAATGTATGAGGTTATCACAGCAACATGCCAATATTTGCCCAGTGTTTGTAGCTCCAGCCATAAGACTATCAACCATTGTACCTATGTCATGCAGTAACAGGTGCATATGTTCTGTACCCCATTATTTATTGACATCATACCTGATAACAAGCCAGTCAGATATCAGACTGCTAGACATGTTATGTATAGTAGGAGTTATTTTGGAGGACATAACCTGGGCATTCTGCGATTGTGTGTACAGTACTGGGGTCTGTGTACTTATGGTAATTGTCGATAGTAAGTGTATTGCGCATAAGTACCTTGGGCTGTGCACAGACTGTGGTAGATGTCATTGTTCTTGGTCCTGTTCTATCTGATGTCACATGCTGCTCCCTTGTATGGTACCCTATTGGCTCACATGTCTGTAGGGATAGACACACACGTGACCCATACCACAGACAGGCATCGGACCACACTGTGTCATGACCCAGTGTATGTAGGGTTAGTGTGTGAGTGGCACATATGAGGATGGTGTTTATCAGACAGTCCATATAGTGTCATATTAAGCTTGCGTACCATATGTGGCTGTGGCTGTATTCACATTGGTTGTGGGTATTCACTTTCATACAGGTGTCTGTAACTCTGTGCTGTGACATGTCTGTAGAGCCTACTATATTTGCAGGTGCATGTGTATTCCCCTATACGAAATGTAGGCCAGTGTTGTGGCAGTCTGTCTCTAGTTTGCACAGTACTTTGATACATGGCTAGTAGCTTAGTGTAATTATCCAGTGTGATGTTATGTCCAGATATTTGAAAGATGTACTGTTGCCAGTCCACAGTAACTGTTGCGTATTTCTGACAAAGCTGTGGGATGCTGTAGAGAGGTATGTCACTAACTACTGGGTAGTATGTGGCCATGTGACCTCTGCACCACCAGTTATTATGTGTCAGGACAGACAGGAGTGTGTGAATGCTTAAACTGTGTGGACATATGTAGTCCAGTATTTACGTGATATACCCATGTACATGGCTGTTAACATCCAAATTGTCAGGCTTGGTCCACATGTCTTGCACTAAGAGGATCTGTGTATACCTCTGGACTGACCAGAGTGTGCCAGACTGTCCACATATATTGATCATTTCTCTGCTGTAGACCACAGGATCATTACTGTGCTATCAGTGGTACTCTACTATGATGTCCTTAGCATGTCTGTCATTAACTGATGGCGTACATGTCATTAGCAGATGTGACCTCCCACACACAACATGTCTGTTAAGACAACCCCTGTTACAGTAGTAACAGTCTACATATATATCTGCTATACATACATGACAACCCCTTACACTTACTGGTTAAGCCTATTGGTGCTGAGGTATGACTCCACTCCATGTTCTGGACATATGATAAACATATATATATATATATATATATGTGTGTGTGTGTGTGTATATAGATATATATATATATATATATATATATATATATATATATATATATATATATATATATATATATATATATATATATATATATATATATATATATATATATATATATATATATATATATATATATATATATATATATAAGAACACTGCATAATCTCGAAAGTATGAAATACTGAATTTCAAACTTTCGAGACCATATAGCTGAAACCCCAAACTACCGAAAAACCAGATGTGTGAATTTTAAAATCCCAACTATAGAGAGTTTGAAATTCTCACTTCTGGTGTTGTGGTATGGTGGAAGGGCAGGTAAGTATTTCTGTTTAACTGTGTTGGTTAGAGGTTTAGTGGGTAAGTGGGTGTTGTGAGTGTGATGTGTGTGAGCGGGGGGGGATGTAGGCGTGTGGTGGTGTAATCATGTGTTTGTCTGGGTAGTGCGACCTTGGAGTTAGAAATTATCTGTAGGTTAGGTTTGTGTGTTTGTGTTTTGGGGGAAGGTGTGTGTATGTATCTGTGTGTGGTGTATGTTGTGTGTAGTTTTCGGTAGTTTGAATTTTGCGGTTTTGGTTTTTCGGTATTGTAGTGTTTCGGGCGTTTGGTCTCGGGATTTTGGGCATCGGTAGAGTGCGTGTTCGGTATTCAGTAGTGGTTCCAAATATATATGTATATATATATATATATATATATATATATATATATATATATATATATATAATATATTTATATATATATATCTATATATATATATATATGCATATACAAATCTATATATGTCTACACATATACAGATATATAGATATATATGCACATATAGTTATACATATTTACATATATATTGACAGAAATATAAATACTTATATATGAATATATATGTGTATGTACGTGTAGACATATATCTACATATGTATATGTATATATCCATATCCTTGTCATGTGTAAACATTACTGTTGTGTATGCCTTCCCAGATGTATCACACCATATGTATCTGATATGTGTATATTTAGATATAACAACATATGTGATGCAACAGAAATATCACCATGTACTATACAACTGTAGAAGTCACAGCAATTGTTCACTACTATTCATTATGTCTATTGACAGATGTATTGAAAAAAAAGCAGGTGTCTTCATAGCTGTCATTGTGTAGTGGTTAACTGTTGTGACTATGGTGTACTGGGTCCTGGGTTCAAGCCCTGCAATGGCTGTTTATTTTGGTGCTGGGCAGAACAAGGGCTGTTGGATACAGAGTGGTTAAGGCAGTTTTGAGCAGCTTTAAGTGGGTTTGCTCGGGTTTGCCTGATGGTAAGTGCAGCTAGTGTACTGGTAAACGAAAAGGCCCTTACACCATGTAGGCTTCGCTTACCAGTGCGCAAATGTGCTTAGCATTTATATTGAAGCAATGCTTACACCTGCTAAGCATGGCTCAGCCCTGGTAACCAGTGATCACGTTGCAGTCTGATGAAATAGCACCGTAATGACATCTTTAATAGTTGTATTCAATTCCATGTACATAACATGCATCTATGTGCTGTCATTAAAGTAGCAAGGGATGTGAGTATCCTGTCTGGGACACTTGAGTATATATGACCTGTACAACACTTTTTATCTGTGTGAATGTGCTACATACAAGGGTAGTATCCCAGGTTATGTGCAGTCTCACTGGTATGTAGTGTATCATGACATTACTACTGTTGACAGTGCTTTCCCAAGCAAGAGTAGATTGCTAATTGTAGTACTGGCAACAAACACCCCTGCATGCATAGATGGACTCTGTGTCTTCACTGTCATGTTCCTGATGTGTGAGCTGTGTCACGTTATATATTTCCTACTGGACAATGATTTGACATCTGGAAGTTAACTGTAGACTACTGTCTGTATAACACATGTCAGTGAGGGCTGCCAACATTTAGTAATGGCATACCTATTGGTGTCAGATATCTGTCTGTCAACACATCCATCCTATTGCATAGCTAGTTGGCGAGCTGATGTCTATTAGTC
The DNA here is from genome assembly GCF_019279795.1 of Protopterus annectens. NCBI lineage: Eukaryota > Metazoa > Chordata > Ceratodontiformes > Protopteridae > Protopterus > Protopterus annectens. The sequence continues at coordinate 267,347,003 of NC_056732.1, read as the reverse complement.
CCTGTACAGATGTGCAGATGTCAGGTATCCAGCTTGGATGCGTACAGACAACCTACGCTTGACTGACACTGAAATGTCTGCCCAGCTGTGTTATAACTGGCACAGATAGGACACAACACCCTGTACGCACCACATGCCATGGATATCTCCACTACACTACCACAGTCAACAGAACATGCCTGGGTAAAGGTCTCCAAGACAGACACTAACCATGTTATGTAATACATGTTGCATACATGTCAACTGGAGCACCTCACCAACCAATTGCAGGAGGCACCCAGAGGATTGGCTGATGCATGTCACTCTCACCCTGAGGGTCACCACAGTGGTGTCTGTAGATAGATTGCCTGCTGGCACATGGCAGGTGGCATGATACCACTGTACACACATTCCCTACACTTCCCATCTCTCTATGGACAATAGCCAGGTACACACCTATGGACACCTGCAGTGAGGCACCCCAGTACTAACAAATGTGTATGTGTGCATTACTGAGGATATCAGTGTCTGTGTGTTACTACACCTGCAGTTGGGAATACCCTGAGGCCCTTCTCACCCACCGCAACACCCATTGCCATAGTTAGATGTGGCTGCTGCAGTACCAGACATTACATGTATCTTGTTATGCTCCTCTCCCTAAAGACTATCTGAGCCTTGCAGTGCAAGCACAACAAAGTTGTACAAATGGGATGATAGGCATGAGATGATCACTGAGTTCTGGCAAGTGTGTGTATGTGTGCATGTGTGTATATATGTAGGGTACAGCATTCTGAGGCTACATTCTCCTATTACAATATGTATTGCCACACAGTATTAGGGATAGTGATGTTGCTGCCGATAGGAGAGGCATGACAATGCATCACCCTACTATGCCTGTGGCATGTGCATTAGATGCATATCCCTGTAGTAGCATTCTTGGGATAGACAAGGGGTTGTATTGCAGTCCTGGTCAATGTGGTCAATGTGTGATGGTAGGTACGTCAGAGTGTCATCACGGTTCCAGTGTGTACAATATCCACAGTGGGGTGTGGGTGCTTGGTATACTGTCATTACACCATGGTACCCCTGGTACATGTCCAGTGTACCACTGTATGGTAACCACTGTACAGATAGGCCCAGGTCTCTCAGATGTGTGTCTGACTGTTATGTGTTTGTTAATGTGTATATGATGGAATGTCACACTATGTATTGTCCATATACGAACATTACATCCACTCATTACCATACTGTACATGCCTGGGGATGTTCTGCATGTTACATGTAACCTGGAACACACCTCATCCTAAACACTGTGTGGTGTGTGCAATTAAAGCCACACACATCAGTAGCACTACATACCTAGGTAGGGGTCTAGTCCCAGTGTTGCCAAGTAAGAGTGTGCGTGTATGTGGTGGGATCTACTTCAGGTTGCTGAATATACATGTCCATGTGGCACAGGCAGTAACTGTTATACAGACATGTGACATGTGTTTAACTGTACCCAGAATATGGCACAGCCACGGTGTCACCACAGTGCCATACCCATTGTGAGATATAACAGCAGGCCATACTCTTGTTGACACATGTACACCTACAACACAAATGGATAACATTATAGAAACCACAATCACTCAATGTTACTAACAGCTATAATGCAGCATGGCTGGGCAGTTACACTACCTGACATGTAAGCATTAAACATTACTGCTGACAACACGTTACACAGCAGTACTTTGCTACACTGTAGTACAGTCACCATGTGCATCAGAACCATATAAGTCTGTCCCTGCATCGATATTATGGATGACAGGGATGTGGCACAAGTATCATCACATGAACAGGGTGTGTTATTGGATTGCCAGAGACCTAGGGTGGGCCATACATTTGACACCATGTGTGTCAGTGAGGGGTGTAAGTTACTGATATGGCCATGGTGATGTTGTGTGTGTAGGTATGGGGTTGCCCTAGGTGTGTTTGTATTGTTTGTGGGTATGCATGCACACAGTTCTGCCATGTGGCTACCCTATACAGGTGTTTCTTGGACAGCTGCAGACCATACCTGGCAGGGTGTGCAGTTCACCACCTCTGGCCATAGACACGAGAACTGTGCCTTCCAGGGGTTCCACAAGCACGTCCAACTACAAGCCTCGATAAGCTACTCTCCCCTGATGATGACATATGTCCGCTGGAACCAGATCCCTCCTGGGACTGGCCAGGCCACGTGCATGTGACCTGGTGTGGTGTGGACAGCGATGCCCTGCAGTGCTGGGGCTGGTACTGCCACTATGGGAGTGGCTTGGTGTCCTTGCACATCCACGTCAACCGCCAGATGTTGGTGTTGCTGGCCTACGTCCACATGGCCATTGCACCACTCCCACCACATGCTCTAGAATGGAAATCTACAGTCAATGAGGCCCACCATCTCATCCAATCATCTACCCATGACCTCTGTATAATCAGGGAGGACACCTGCAAGATCACAGATGTTGTCACTTATAGATGAAAAAGCAGCCCTTTGCAGCCTCAACCCTGTCTGGTGTACCGTTCCATATCTGCCTGTGCCTCCATGACAGCCTGAAACATGCGTCTGGTGGTACCAGATGTGACACTGCTGCCAGGGGCACGATGACCAGCGGCCCTGCCACGAGCACCCCAGTACATCTGCCTATGTGGTACACTGCTGGACATGCAGCTATGGCTGCTGCTTCCAGACACAGCAGCCATAGATACCACACTGTCCTGTGCACTGTCACCAACCGCCAATTCTCCCTCTGCTACGGCCACTGATGATGGCGTATCTATAGGCACTGTGACTGTGTGCAAGGATGGGGTGGATAACAGTGGGATGTCAAACGACGGCACAGTTTCGACCTTTGAGAACCCGGCCTATGCCTCAACACACCTATCATCATTTTCAGTGTCTGTATGGACACCAAGATCAGATTGCATGCAGGAGGGACCCTGATCCTCCTCGCCACCTGTGAGAGGAAAACAAGAAATGCACTTTAAGACCTGTATGTCATTGCTTAACAGTACATACACACACACGCATACACACACACACACACACACACACACACACACACACACACACACACACACACACACACACACACACACACTGACATTCCACCATAATACCTACCTGTCCCTGAGTTTACAGACTGTCCCAAGTTTATTCACGTATGTTCCTCATCCTGCATCACACTTGGAAACTTACACTCATTATTACCAATCATTAACGTGTCATTCTTCTAATTGCCTGGGCAAGTGATCACAAAACATGATCTGTTACTCCATTACCTGTTTGACTTGATTGGAGTAGGTCTTATAAGGACTCATTGCTGTCATTCAGTGTTCACCCTTGGTATGTCTGGACATCTTGAGAATGGCCCCCATATGTTAGGAGCTACTATGGTCACTCAATAATGTCACACACTGGAGTGTCATACGTAAATATTGCTCAGTAGATGCAAGATCATTTGCTCAATCTACTTATTATGTGGACAACAGTAATATTTGGATACACTCACTGGTGTTGTCTAGTAATTTTCCAATGCATCTGTAGTGCTGCATACTTGGGTATTCTTTCACTTTTCTGATGATTGCAATTTTAACAGTATACCTGGTGTCTAGTTTCCCTCCCAATGCATGTTCCATGCTACAGACCTTATTATACTATCAGCTGTCCTGAGATTACATATCAGACAAGTATTCCTGGTGTCTCATGTGTCAGTCCATGTCCATGTACTGCATGATTCCAAAGGGAAGTACTGATGTATGAACAACCCCACAATCACACATGTGCATACATGGACACACACACACACACACACACACACACACACACACACACACACACACACACACACACACACACACACACACACACACACATCCTAGATGCATGAACCCCCTCCACTCCACCAGATTGCACTTACAGACAAAATTACCCCCCCCCCACACACACACACACACACTTACAGGTGATGTTGCACAAAGATAGTACACACAGATGTCCCATTACCCATCTGTCAACATGCATAACATATGGTACTCAACAGCATGCAGTGCAGCTTTAGTCAATCCATGCTAGCAACAGCATACATGTGTGTGATGGATGGGCTGTGTTAGTAGGTGATGCCCCTTTTCCTGGAATACACTGTACCCATGTACACAGTATTGCTGTGCACCTGTTCAGCACCCTGCCATGTACTGTGCACCATACCTCACAGGTGTACTCACCATTGCTGAATGTGTATTACTGTGTCAGTTATCTCTGATCTAATGCTCACAGCCACTATGTGTTTGTCCAACACATACCTGAGATGATATGTGGACAGATGCCATTTGTGAATGCCTGATGTCTGATTTACAGATGTCATCATCAGCGGTGCATGTATGACCAATACAATACTATTACACTGACAACCGTCAAACCTTACCATGGCTATGGGGAGTGTACACACCCTTATTGATATGACACCCTCTTCCTTGATATGCCATGGGACCACATTACTGCATATGTTAACATTACAGGAGACTGGTATGTGACATATGCCCTGTACAATCAAATGCAGTGTCAAACAAATGTGTTAGTTGTGCTGATGCTGATTGAGATGCATACAATTCGTGGGTGCATATGTCTGCTTGCTCTTATCATGATGGTTTGTTGCACCTACTGTTATGTGTACTACAGCAGTCACTATTCCTGGCATGTGTATACTAGCATTGGCCATCTGCATTTGTGAGTGTATGGTCAGTCTGTCCTACACATGTCCTCTAACTCTGCATGATTGCAAGGTCAACTCATGTGCACATCCCTTGGAGTTCACACACTGCCATCACTATCACTGTGGAGTCAGGGTTATGTCTGCCACAGTTCCGGACCCTGAGTGTGTGCAGATACAGCCATTCATAGCATCCTTTGGATCCCTGCTGCAGTGTACTGTTGTGTCATGATGACACCCCCTCCCACCTTCAGCCTTTTTGCAGATGCTTGACAACTATGGCCTACACATGTGTGTCAGTTTGCAGTGTCCCAAACACTGAACACCATGTGTAACAACCTAGTCTCAGCTAATGAATGGCAAACATATAGGTGTACACTGGCACTGGCACGGTACAAAAGGGGATGGTGGGCCTGAGGTGGGGTGAGTCGTTGGTTGTGCAGCATGTGTATCTTAAGTGATACTGTCTGTAGGTTTCCAAAGTTGTCTTGGTACACCAGTACACATTGCAACGCATGCCTTTTGGGGTCCTCTTCTGTTATGCATATGCTATCTGTAGAGAGGCTTGGCTGATGTTGCCTATGGTACAACTGTCGCATCTGATTACCCTAACCCATAGGCCACATGTTTGCAGAGTCCAGGTAATTGCTGACATGGGTACTGCACAGCCAGTACGTGCTAGACATTCCTGCAACCCCCTCAGTGTTGTGGCATGTTACTAGGCAGCCTGCATGACCAGTTTGCTGCATGTAACATCATCTGTCTTGGATGGTCATCTGCTTATTTTCTACATCATTCCTGTCCCATACATCCTTGCCACACAAATGACTGTCTACACAGTTTGCCATGGCATATGCAATGATGAGGTATGCCTACATTTCCAGCTCATAGGTGCTACCAGTTGGGTATGGGGCCCATGCCATGTCATGTAAGATATGTGTAAGCCACTGCTGCCTTTGTTGCAGGTAAGTGTGCACATTTGATGGCCAAACACCTTGGACAGCAGACCAATACTTGGTGTGACATTGGGGACATGTACTTGCTGGAAGGTGCATTTCTATGACAAATGCATGCAGTCAGTACCTCAACAGCTGCTTCAACTATTTTCTTATCTGGAGTGTGTGCACATATATGCTTCCAGTGTTTGTGAAGGCATGTATTCTCCATATTTGCTGTCATAACCTACGATTCCGTATTACACACTCATTGCTCATGTTGGGACCACATTGCAGGTTGTAAGGTAGACATATATATATATATATATATATATATATATATATATATGTAGATATATATATATATATAGATATATATATATACACATATATATATATATATATATATATATATATATATATATATATATATATATATAAATATATATCTATAGATATATATATATATATATATATATATATATATATACACACACACATACATCTACATGTGTAAATACATTTCCTGTACTGTTGAATGAATGTGCTGGATGATATGTTTGTGAAAACATCAGGTTTATGTATATCTGACATGGCTTAGTGGTAAATCACTTGAGCTATGATGTGCAGGGCACTGGGTTCGACCCTTGGTAAGGCTGGTTATTTTCTTGCTGGGAAGAACAAGGGCCGATGGATACAGAGTGATTAAGGCACTCTTAAGCAGCTGTAAGTGGGTTTACGCGAAGTTAAGCACTGCTAACTTCCAGTTACAGTTTCTTATACTGATTTAGCTTCTCAATTGCTTAAACTGTGTAGGTGTTGCTTACCCCTGCGCAAACAGGCATAAGCCTGCTTACTGCTGCTTAAATGTGCTTACTCTTGCTTACCCCTGCGCTCATTTCTTTAAAAGAAATGAAAAAGAGTTGATAGGAAAATGGTGAAAAAATGCACAAAAAGGGATAGACAGTATGGAAACTAGCTAGAGTTGTGCATGACGGGTGTAGGGAAGGTTCTTATCTGCCCATTTCTTCTACAGCAACAGCTGTGCATATACACTGATTTGGAGGTAGATTTGGACACTCATACCACTGAGAGGGGGGTGAGGACAACAATAATATGTTGTGAAGATAATTAAACCAGATTACATGTGTCCAGTGGACACGTGCAAAATGGACAGCTATGTATGGGTCGAGATTTTTTTTTGGGAACAGATTGCCCTTTTATTTTAAGGTGAGAGTGGGATGTTAGGCAGGGATAGTAGGTATATTTGGGGAGATAGGTTGGGTAGGATAACAGACAAGACAGACAAGACAGCATACAAGGACGGTATATGACACATGTGGGGGGTAAATACCTTGGATGGGGAAAGGTGTGTGGAAGTCGGAAGCCCATAAGCCCCCTAGTGGAAACAGTGGGACTGATGTCCCCACACATGGGCAGTCACCACTGCACCTTCACAGCCCCGAAGGTGACTGTGCTAGCAGCTGAGTAGGAGGGCCAGGCTGACCCTCTAGTTGCACCACATGGCCCTCAAGCTGGAGTAGCAGATCTCCAAGCTATGATTCTGCATACAGCTTACTACCACTCCCAGGATTTGAACCATGGCTGTGTGTGCTAAAAACACAACAGTTCACATCTCAGTTGAGTGTGCTATTTGGATTTTGTTGTCTATTTTTTTACTGTTTTCTGTCTAAGTCTCTCTCAGTTGTGCAATATGACCTCTTGTGATTACAGCAGTCATATACCGACATTCCTGCACATTTTATTTATGTAGCACAGTGTGGATAACAGTGCTTAATACAACGGTACTATTAAGGGATTGCAACTCTACATTACCATATGATTCCAGAGTAAGCACATGCAGTCCAGCAGTTAGGCCTTTATTGTCAGGCTGTTAACCTTTTATTTACATACAACCTATAAGAGACTCTTTCTGCCATATTCTCTGGTGTATTCAGTACATGCCTTAAACAATACAGGCTTATTTCTTATGACAGTTCATGCACTAACCTGAATCACAATGCAACCTCTGCAGTCTACAGACATGGGCGTCCTGGTTCACAGTCTGCTCATCTGCCACTGTCAAAGACATAAGAGGAATATTTAGCCATACCTATCCATAATATACATGAGCTGGCATTTATTAAACAGGTAGTGAACTGATACTTACACATGGCTGGGACATCTCCTGACCTCCTAGACTCTTGGATCCATGGATCCAAGAGCTCTCTCTTTCTCCACTTCAGGTCAGCATAGTGATGCCTGACCTGCTCACCAGTTCGAGGTATGTCAGTATCACTGGTAAGGTCATGGGCGAGACAGTCCCAGGCTTCCGCTTTATATTCCTTCCAAATTCCTTGAGATCCTTGATTTGCATGCACCTGTTCGTTCAAAGAGAACCAAGGCAAAAACTGCACCATGGCTTTCTATAGAGTCTAAACTCAAAATTATCCTTAGAAACAAAGCATGGGCTTTATGGCATTCTTCTAAAGACCCTCAAGATCACATTAAATACAGGCAATCCAGGAACGAAACCAAAAAAATCAATTTTGCAAGACAAAAAACAATACTACTGTAATTTACAGACAGTAAATCAAAATAACCCTCAGAAGTTTTGGGGAGGTTTAAATAATCTACTACATCCTGGACAAACTTCAACCCCAATCCCTGCTGCTACTATTGATAAAACCCCTGAAGATGTTTCTGATAGTTTTAACTAATTCTTTACTGAGACAATTCAAGCCCTAGCTAGCCAACTACCTCCTAGCTCCCCTGGTCCTGAAAGTAGCACCCCGAGAAACCTACTTGCGTTCAGCTTCCAACCAGTTGCCACTTCACTTATCCGTACCTTGATCAAAAAATTAAAACCCACTACACTTTCTGCTGATCAACTCCTGCAGTACCTACAAAATCAGCTGATGCTATTGCTTACCCCATCTCAATACTAATCAATCGAACCATAGTAGAAGCTAAAATTCCCACCATCTGGAAAATATCCTATGTAATCCCACTTCACAAAGGAGGCAGCTCTACTGAATTCTCCAATTATAGGCCAATAGCTATACTCTCTCCACTTGCAAATATTATGGAAAAATGTATTCATAGACAATTCATGCACCACCTAATCCAAAATCGCCTTATGGCAGACACTCAGCATGGCTTCTGTCCTCATCACAGCACCACTTCAGCCCTCCTAGCCTTTACTAACACCATAAACCATAATCGCAACAATAATTATATATCCTCAACCCTCTTTTTGGATCTTTCCAAGGCATTCGATATGGTTGATCACCAACTTTTAATCCACACCCTGCAAGCATTCTGTCTAGATACTGGAGCCCTCCAATGGTTTCAATACTACCTGAATGGTCGGCAGCAGGCTGTCCTCTGGCAGAACAAACTCTCTAACCTTCTACCTAACACCCTTGGAGTACCACAAGGCTCTATACTAGGGCCCTTGCTGTTCTCCATCTTCATTAACGACCTTTATACTGTCATCCCAAAAGTCAGCTGTATCCAATATGCTGATGACTCTACTCTGATTTGCTCAGCCACATCTCCAGTAGAGTTATGGTCAGCTACCCAGACCACCTTTAATACAATAGAAAACTGGCTTTCTGAACATCGTCTGATCCTAAATCCCAAAAAAACTAAAATGCTGTTATTTTCACCAACACGTAGGTCTACCACTTTCACCTTTACCATAAAATCAAATGATGGCACAATAATCTCCCCTGACCCATCTACAAAACTATTAGGTGTCATCATAGACAATAATCTCAAATTTGACCTACATGTTAACCAAACTATCAAAACCATCAATAAAAACTAGGGTCACTTTACAGAATAAAAGCCTTCCTAACCCCTCCAGCTAAAATTGCCATAGCTCGCTCTCACCTTCTTTCAACCCTTCTGTATGCATTCCCTCTACTCTCGAATTTGAACAAGACTGTCCTTAACAAACTCTCAATTTGCTACAACCACATTGCCAGGTTTGCCACTGGGCTGCCTTTTAGGACACATCATTGCATCAATCTAAATCAGCTTGGTTGGCTTGAACTACCTAGCCTAATCCAGTATAACCAACTGATTATGGCCTATAAAATCCTCTATAATCCGGACAATATTCCTGCACTTAAAAATATTATTACCCCCTATAACAATCCTAGACCGCTTCGATCCTCTAACAAACTACTAATTCAGACTAGCAAAATTAATAACACAGCCGGTGATTCTCTCTTTGCAAACTCTGTAAGTAGATCCTGGAACTCACTTCCAGCTGATATTACCTTACTTTCCACCTTAGGTCAATTTAAAACTAGACTCAAACAACATTTGTCACTTAACTGGCTATGTCAATGTATCAAGCCTGGCTAACTCGAATGTGTAAAAATCTGTTAACCAGTTTACTGTGTAATTTAATTTAATCCTGACTTGTGCTCAGGACTAACTTTAACCTGTGGAACTTGTTTAACTTGCTTAGTTATGTAATCTCTGTAAATAATCTGTTTGTAATATGTAATGCTGGTATTATGTAATGCTGTATCTGCTTACCCTTGGAGCTTTTCTCCCCGGGCCTCCGCTGAAAATGGACATGCATCCAGTCGGACTATCCCGGTCAACAAATGTAAAATAAAATAAAAATAAATAAATTATATTAGGAACCCTGGTACTGGCCCTGCAGCAGTCTCTGGTCATGGTCTTTAACAAGGAGTCCTGCCATGACTTTGGACTCCTGGATGCTCCAGCACTGTGCCCAAAAGTGCACTCCCTCTATCACACCGGTCATAATGCCTACAGGAGGAAGCTGCAACCCGTTATGAGATTATCCCAATATGAGATGTTTTCCCACCTGCTAGGTTTAAATAGTGCCATTTTCCTGCACTTTGCTGTGCTTGGACAGTTTTAAAAATGCTAAGCTATGGGCAAACCTGCTTAACTAAGGTTGGCATTGTTTAAAGTGATATACCAATGGGCAAACTGATTTAGCTGGCCTACACATTGCTTACACCTAGTAAGCAGGGCTGTGCAAAGCTTAGCTTTGCTTAAATGTTAATTTGCATACCATTTGCTGTTTGGCATTGATTTATTATTCAATACATGTTATATATGTATTTGGTATCCATGATTCATTTGTATTTACACTGTATTTGGTCCTTGTGTTTAATAGGGGAATTCAACACTTTATCACAATGACACCTCACATCTGGACTTAATGCAGTACTCCAGTTCACATATTTATGTTATGTAGTAGGTTATACAACATAAAACTGTATATAGATTCCTTTCACATGTTAAGTTTAATATTCCTATAGTGAGGATCTGTTTGGTGATACCTCAATCTTATGTACTGCTCTGATGGCTTACTGGTTAACTACTGTGACTATAGTGTACCAGATCCTTGGTTCAAGACCTGCAAGTGCTGGTTATTTTGTTGCTAGGCAGAACAGCGGCTATTGCATACAGTGATTAAGGCACTTATAAGCAATTGTTAGCGGGATTTCGTGCGTTTGCGCAACGGTAAGCAATGTTAACCTCCAGTTAAATATGCTTACAGAGAGTTAGCTTCAATATTGCTTAACCTGTGTGCGCATTGCTTACCCCCATGCAAATGGGCTTAAACCCGCTTACTGCTGCTTAAATTTTCTTACTCTCGCTTACTACTTCATAATAGTGATTACTCCCGCATACCCCCACACTAATTTAGACAGAAATGTAAAATCATTCTTGGGAAGTGGTGGATTTGGACACTCTATGGATTTATCATTCATTACACATTATACCTTCAATTTTTATCCCTGATTCATGTGTCCATATACTGTATGGGGCACTTGTGTTTATCTGTGGATTTTACAACATTATTACAATGACACCTCACATCTGCATTTAATGCAGTACTCCAGTTCATAAATATATATTTAGTAGGTTATGCAACAAAAGTATTGTTCATAAAGTGATTTGACATGTAAAATAGAATGTATTGGAGTGAGACTTGAACTGGGAATGACTGTTCATAAGGTGAATGCTCTGACTACTACACTATTGCAGTACTGCTTCATTTGCATATATCTTGATATTTATGGTTTTGTTCCATTTAAGCTGCAGTATACATAGCTAAGCAATGGGCAAACCCACACACCTATGGTTAACTTTTATCTGTTTGCTAAAAAAATTAACTTGTTTATATTATTATGTTTTAATTATTGCTCTTATAAACTTGGGGGGTAATGTTGGGGGTTTGCAATCCCCTATGAGCAGTCCCAATCATTGTTATTGCTATACTGCAGTTCTTGATTGCAGGGGCATGTATATTGTGAGAACTCTGCTCTCAGACACTCCCTCTTGCACTCATCCACACTCCATGTCCATTTAGGAGCTCAGGCAGCACGCCTTCATTAATATGTATGGTGTGCTGCCGTGCTGCTCCTAAACAGTTGCTTCTGTGCAGGACTAAGCTAGTCCTGCATGGAAGATTAGTGAATCTTGGGGTATGTGATTTGTTTCTTCTGTTTTTCCTGGTTTTATATTGGCAGCATGGACACACGTTCTTCTGCTTTGGTTTTCATGGTTATTTGCACATGTATTAATTTCGGATGTAGTGCACTGAATGATCACACAACCATTTATGACTATTGCTTATGAAAATGCAACACTGTATTACCTCTCTGTGTTTGTTGCTCATTCTTGTCTTATCTGACCAGTAATCTGAGATATGCATTCTGTAAGCCATTCTATATCCTTGTCCTTAAAATGTGTGAGGATATTAGATGGCAATAATATACAGTTGTCAACAAACAAAGGGGAAGTTGGATGTTAATGAACAGAATCTTTGAATTGTGTGCTGCTTACTTAAATTTTCAACCTTGATAAAATTACTTCTATACACTTTGTAAGTCTAACCCGACACACCAAATGGAGGTAGGGCAGTCTGCATTGCTGTTGTGTTTTCCTTCTCCCTACCATTAATCATTCACAGTTGCAATCTATTATCAACAAACAATGATAGAGTGCCTGTGCTATGCTTATACCTGCTACATAGTGCCAAGCATTTGAGATTCAGCAATTCTGAGTTCACACCTCATTTATATCTCCACCATGCTAACAGCCCTGAATCTACACCATAAAAAGGCAACTCTGTAGTTAGAGAATCTGAGGGCGAGGAGACTTGTTTATGTGGGGAACACAGAAGAGGCTATTACTTTGGGATATATCTGCACATGGAAATGTTCTGTGTTAAATCTGTACACATGCTTCAGGGACAGTTCATTTGATAGTACTTTTAACATTTCACTAATGGTTTGTTAGCAAAATGTGTCATTTTCCTGTTCTTTTGGGGGTGCAGGAGCAAAACTGCATTTCTGTTTTGGCACAAACAAGTATATCGAAATGAAAACCGTAGACTAGTAAAACAAACTAGGCAAGTCTGTGTAACGTGGACTTGTTTAATATAAAATAAAATAAATACAAAACAAAACTCAGAGCAGACTTAATGAAACTTGTTGAACAAACAAAAGATACTAAGCGCTTTCACCCCTGCACACTTGGGGTATCATCACAGTATCAGTTGCTGAATGTCACACTTCATTTAAATAGTAAGACTAATATCAATTAACCAATCACAATACAATAATTGTAATGAAATGTAATACCTGTAATATAATATAATATAACATTATATAGTGTAAAAAAACGTAAAATAAATTGAATAGAATGAATAAAATGAATAACCCAAACACCTTCATTATCAACCCTGAATATTCAGCCTTAATTTAATTAAAATCTTAGTATAATTTATGTATATATAGCAACCTTTACTAATATTGAAATGCGTTAAAATACATTAAAATATATAAATTAGCACAGAAATGTATATACATCCTAATTATATACTTATCATATAAAATGAGATTTGTATTTTAAAATGCTTGTTATAGAGATTTGTTCATTAATGCCTGGAGAATTATTAGCGTTTAACCTTAACTACCATAAACATTCTTTGACTTCTAATAGAGTCTTGTCATCACTCCCTTTACTTAAATTGTGAGGGATCCTGTCAATGACGAAAAAGATAAACCTCTTAAAGTCCTTACATCTAATACTATGATTGTACAATGAGTTGGTACATTTTTTATTTTTTATGTCTCTATTGTGTTCCATAATACGGTCCCTTAACCTCCTAATAGTTTTCCCTATATAGTATGCTGGACATGCATGATATGGATGCAGTAGGCAGCCACAGCAGGACATATGATCAGGTACACCACAGGGTTACTGACATAATCTCATCTGAATGGAGGAGAGCAGCTGCAGTGCCCCATGATTGGATGGGAACAGGGGGCCTGCTAGAGTGACAATACCAACATTAAATGAAGACTTTCTGTCCACTGTAAGGAATTGAGACTGCTCCCAGGAAAGTGCAGAACAGCATGTCCTTGACATTGGTGCTACTGTGTCAAGGACAGCAATTATGTCCCAGGAGGGGTTTCCATGTATTCTTTTGTATCTCAATTGTTAAATACTCTTTTATACTAAAATATTTACATCAATATGTTAGTTTTGTTTAACAAGAAATTGGTTAGGGGGATTGCTACAGTTAGCTACACATTCTGATTGATTACACATGGGGCTTAGGCTGGACTTGTCATCAAAGATCTTGTTGAAAGTATAGTTAATAGACACATAAAGGGAAAAATGTGTTGCCCCCTGCGCTACTGTTAATTGTGACAATGTTGTTCTACCCTTTTGCTTAACTTCTTTCAGGACCATCTAGCATAGGGAGCCTACAATAATCTGTGCATGGTAAGCCAAACATTTTTATGTCAGTCCTGATGAGCAGTTCAAAGAAATATTTAATTTGTGATGTTAGTGTCAGGACTATTGTCTATTGTTGTACTGACTGTAATAGTAGAACCACTGTTAGTTTATTAGTATGTAATGGACTATAGTGGTGTAGGTATTAAAATTTTCCTGGCTTTGCTTTTTTATTATCACAGGTGATCCTGACAGTGGATGAGTGGGACTTCTACTACCTGATGTCAAAGTATTAGCAGACTGTGATGATGATGGTGGCCAAACAGAGGCACAATCAGGAGGTGCAGACATTGAATCTGACACTGAGGTAGACATACATCCATCCCCTGTAATTCCATCAAACACAGCCATTAGGCCTACACCTATCCATTCCAGTGAACCCTCATATACTGGAAAGTTGGAGGATGAGACAATCGGGTTGGGAAATGTGGTTACTGTGGCTTCAATGCCTATTGAGTCTGGCCATAGCCAAAGTGTGGGTGAGGTACCATGCAGGAGGGTTGTTAGGGGTGCTCGGAGAAGGCCTGCTGTCCATCCTTCACCTGATCCAGGTGTCTCTTCCTGTGTCACTCAATGTATATTTAAGGCTGTCATGGAAGTAAAGGCATATTCCCATAGGTCCTCCAGAGAAATGCTTAGGGCTGTAGATGTGATGCAGGCTGACATGCATGACTATCTTCACCTGATGCTGATTCAATGGATCCGATGCATCACACAAAGGAGCGGGCAGTGTCTAGGATGGAATGTCTGCTTGGAGAGGGACTGCATCCTCATGGGCGTAGATCAGCCACATCGTCTGATGTTATCAGATGTGGCTGTGCCCTATCACACTCTCATAGAGACAATACTTCCACTGCTCCATCAGTGGTTGAGCTGTCCACACCCAGAGATGGCAGACCATGAGGTCAAGGTCCTTGGCATCCTCCTGAGGGGAGCTCATCCAGCTGACATTAATCAACTTCAAGTAGCAGCAGTGCATCTGACCATGGGCGTGGATGTGCCAGTGCAACTCCTTGCAGAGATAGTTCTCATGATCAGGGATAACATGATGAACTGCCAACTCTACCATGCATGGCTCACAGCTGTCTGACATACCAAGATGTAGAGCTAGCACAGAGCTTGGCTGTGGTCATGCAGACATGCACACAGCAATTTCACCTCAAAGAACCGTACAGACACACCCTCACAGTTAGATGCTTCAGCCGTGAAGCTTAAAACTCATTTTGGCTCACTGACCATTTGCTAATTTATCTGAATGTCTCCCTGCTTCTCTTTCTTACTCACATACACTCACCAAGCTATTCCATCAGCCTAGGTTTCCTGCCCCCCCACAACATCCTATGCAAGTGATGATAACTCTGTCATAACCCTTTTTTCTATCCGTTGGATTCAGGGATATATAAGCTTTGTGTCTGATGTTCAGGGTGCATAGGTGACTATGTGCTTAGTATATCTGCATCTGTGATTTTGAATTGGTAATTGTACCTTTGACTTATATTGGTCTTAGAAAGTTATACAGTTGATAGCATCAAACTTTTTTGCATCAGTGTTGTTAATGATCTTGTAAGGGTTGTGAAGTTTGAAACTGAAATGTGCCTAATTACTTTCTAATGTCTCTATTTAATGATGTTCCAGTACAAACATGTGGTGCTAAACTGAGGGTATTCGGTGAACATCAGTACTTTTGAGAGGTATGACTGTGTGAATCTTTGATGCCTGAGGTCTACTACTTAATAAGTGACACATATAATTAACATAAGTCTCTGCTGTCACGTTAAGGTAATTTCTGTGCACATCACCCACCTTTTACTTGCTCACACTACCAAGCAACACCATGCAAGGATATTCCATTCATTTGTATTATTACACAATACACTCCATGTTCAACATTTATTTTGTATATCCAGCAGTTGCAACAGTTTTAGTTCAGGGCTGACTCTGTCTGATGCTAGCATTACACAGCCATTACATGGGTAGGTAAAAGTTGTGAGCATTTCTTGGCATCAATGTTACTATATGTATGTGCATAGAAGGAAGGTTTTAGCTCCTTAGATGATAAGTGAGTGTGCTATGCATTGCCTCTTAGTCAACGTAAGGGCATATTGAGCATGCCTATGTCTATCTACACCTACAGCAGCTACTGGTTTCCCCTCTAACTCTTCAGCTGTGTGTAGCTGTAGTGTTCTTGCCATTGGTGGTGGGATGTGTGCCCCTTCCCCTTGTTGATCCTGATGAAGCAATTTTTCTCAGGTTGATGTTTTATAGCATGGCACATACAGTGAATATTGCAGTACATGTACTTGGATTGTAATGTAGGGCTCCACCCAGATAAATCTAGGCACCCAAACCATTACTTCAGCAGCCCAAACACATGCTATATGATATTTCTGGTTTGAGCATGTGCCTCATTATGGTGTTTTTCAGCAGGTGTGTGTGTGTGTGCATTTCTGATAGGCATCATCAGCCATGGTTCCAGTGCATAACCAGCATTCTCCAGTAAATGACCATGTGGAATATCTCCCCTAGTGAACATCTGATATAGTTGTGAGGTGTGTCAGATATGTGAGTCATGGTAACTGCCTGGGTTGCCAGCACACATGTTCAAAATGATTCCCTTGCATTATACACAACTTGGCAGTTAATAGAGTGGAGGCCTTTTTATTTATGTAGAACTTTCTGTTTTCCCTGGGTGGTGCCTTTATTTCTACATGTGTGCAATCTATGGCACCCAGTACTTCAGGGTAGTGTTCTACAGGGGAGAACTCCTGCATATTTGTGCCCCTGTCTTTAGGAGTATGGGGAAAATATATGTGATCAATGGCATTTTGGAGAATAGCATTGTGTGTGACACTGTGACACCAACAGCATGTCCCGTGTTGATCTCTGAATGGTACATATAGATACAATGCCTTTGTCTCCACTGGTATGGCTTCCACTCAGTTTGCCCCACTCTGAGTTGAGGATGACAGAGGTAGCAGCTTTCCTGTAGTGTGTCTATCACCCCTATAGGACTCTACAATTTCTCCATCATGTAGCTTGTGATGAATTATATTGGGACTGAAAACTCTTCTTCTTGGCCTTGGTCTATTAGCAGCAGCAACAACAAAATGTGATCAAAAACCATGGCAAGGCAGAGTCAATGAAATAAAAGCCAAAAAACAGAAACAAGTTCATGGACTCTGTGTATGCTATAGAATTCAATACTTTAATATAAAACATGTAGCTTTCAGATAAAATAATCCTTCATCAGTATTTTTACATCCCACAGTTGTGTATGTACACAGATAAAAATACTTTAACTGGTACAAAAAGCTGTAGATAGCCAAGAATGGTATGTATAATCCCCGGGACTCAACAAACGTCCATGCAAGAATAGCTTATTCTTGCACAGAAGGGACCGTTCCTGTGCAGCATGGCAATGCACCATGCATATTCATGAAGGCGTGCTGCCCTGCTCTGAAATGGACACCATTCTGCACACAAGTGCCGGGGATGTGTGTGAGAGCAGCGCTCTCACTATACACATGCCTCCTGCACTCCATAATTGTCATAAGGCAATGTAAAGCTAGTGAGGGTGTCCTCGGATACCATTACTTCTCAACCTGACAAGAAATCTGGACAAAGCCATATTAAACAAGGGACAAATGTGAGATATTGCTCTCACAAATTTATAAAGTAAAAGAATAAAAGCCTTCGCATTAGCCTGAAGTCGCCAAAGGGTATGAAGTGTAAAACTCAAATGTCTGTTATTGTTTACTAACTGCAGTCTTTAACGCTTTGCCACTAATCTGCCAAAAAGCCACAATTGTATGAAAAATGGACCAAAAATATAAGGCAAAAATCTGGACATTCTGTGAAAATCTGTACAATTGAGAGGTATGGCAGATACTGATAGTGACCGTGGAGCATACCTCTCAAATGCAAAGCCTGTCATGTCATTATCATTTGAAAAGCACAGCCCCTCACAGATAATGTTGCAGAAAGCAATGTGCATACCACTACATTGCAAAAATAAAACACAACAGTTTATTTTTTTTTTCAGTTCAGAATAAAGTTTAAGCATAGTTGAGTGGGTGTGTGCATTGTGCAGCTGTGCTCAGCCTAGCTTACACATCATAAGGAGCCAAATAGGAATATATTTTAAAGCATAGTAATGCATAAATAGCAAAGTGGTTAGAGCGTTTGCTTTACAAGTAATTTTCCCGATTCAATACCCAGTAACATATTACATGTAAAAGCAGTACTAATTTATTTTTTTAATAATTAGGTAGTAAATAACATATATTTGTTAACCAGAGTAGTGTAGTAGGTCCATATGTGAGGTGTCAGTGTAATAAAGTTTTGAAACCCACATATAAACACAAGTTCCCCATACAGTATAGTCATACACAAATAAATGTAATGAAAGCACATAAGGGGATGTCAGGGAAGGTAAACAAAATTATAATATGTCAGGAATGATGAATTAATCCCATACAGCTGATAGTCTATAAAATAAAATATAAGCAATGTTAAGCATTGCACAGCTATGCTTACTGGGTGTAAGCATTGCTTAAATCTAAATGCTAAGCAATGAGTAGCCCAGCTAAGCAGATTTGCCCATTGGTAAGCAGTGCTGAGCCTGCCCCTTTAAGCACTGCCAACCTTAGCTAAGCAGGTTTGGCCATAGCTTAGTTTAGCTCAGCATATTCAAAACCATCCAGTCACAGCAAAGGGTGGGAAATCAGCTGTATTTAAACCTTGCTGGCGGGAATACCGGGTGTAAGCATTGCTTAAATATAAATGCTAAGCAATGAGTAGCCCAGCTAAGCAGATTTGCCCATTGGTAAGCAGTGCTGAGCCTGCCCCTTTAAGCACTGCCAACCTTAGCTAAGCAGGTTTGGCTATAGCTTAGCTTAGTTCAGCATATTCAAAACCATCCAAACACAGCAAAGGGTGGGAAATCAGCTGTATTTAAACCTTGCTGGTGGGAATGCAGCTCACAACTGGTTGTAGCTCCCCACTGTAGGCAGTATGGCAGATGTTGGAGAGGGCATGTGCTTTTGGGAGCAGCACTGGGGCATACAGGAGTCCAAGGTCATGGTAGAACTCCTTGTTAAAAAACATGACATGAGACTGCTGCAGGACCAGTACCAGGGCTCCCAATACAAAGTGGAGGCCTGGGAAAGTCTTGCCCATGATCTCACCAGTGCTACTGGCATCTCTCAGGCTGGAAGTTGGTAAACAGTTATTGATATGAATACTTACACATGCCAGGAACAACACCCCTCTGCCTTGCTTCTTGGACCCACTTGTCCAAGACCTCCCTCTTCCTCTGCTACAAGTCAGCACAGTGGTGCCGGACCTGCTTACCAGTCTGAGAGATGCATAACATTTTTTTTTTTAGTGTTGGTGTTAAGATTGTTAGAAAGTAAGGTATTTTACTAAGATCAGAAAAAGTGCACCACCAAACAACGAAACACTAAAGAAAAGCACCAGTAGAAGTAGTAATATTTTATTTTTACTACTTCTACTGGTGCTTTTCTTTAGTGTTTCGTTATTTTACTAAGATCATTTGTTATATTAATCTACTGTACCAATTGTAATTGTGTGTTTTTGGAGCTTATCTCCCCGGGCCTCTACTGAAAATGGACATGTATCCAGTTAGACTAGCCTGGTCAACAAATGTAAAATAAAAAAATAAATAAAATAAAAATAAATAGTGATGTTATCCCAAATGTCATGAATCTCAGAAATGTTCCTTGTGATAAACATCTTGGTTCACCTGCTCAGAGATTTCGGGCGAGACAAACCAGAACCACATTACCAATTAGTAGTCAATTGTTGGTTCCATGTGTCAAGAATAACAGATTAATGAAAGTCAATGTGTTAAAGAAACACTTAACCCAGAAGTCCTACTACAAAAAGACCAGCAAACCTCTCACTAAGTCTTCCTGAGCCGTTTTTTTTTTCCCGTTTTTCATATATATATATATATATATATATATATATATGTGTGTGTGTGTGTGTGTGTCTGTGTGTGTGTGTGTGTATGTGAATGAATACATCATTGTTTGCTTCTCACATTAGCACTATCTATACAGTCCCAATTCTCAGTGTAGTCTGAATCCTGACTTTGGTACAGGACATGTCTCAGTCTGCCCCTACAAACACATACAGCCAATATATCAGTGGAAACTGGAACAGCATTCACAGTCAGATAAAAAAGGACCCATAACACTTATATCCACCCCCTCCATACACAGCCCAAATAACATGTACACATGTGTACACAATCATGACAGTCTGTTAACAATGGCCAGACATACACAAGCCTCTCACATGTACAGTTCACCTCAGAATGTACAGGCTCAGGACTCATACCTATGGCCTCTTTCCTGACATGTCTGTGGGTCTACTACATCACTGGGATGTTAGCAGGAATGAAGTCAAGAAATAATGATAATAAAAGTCTGACATACAAATATATATATATATATATATATATATATATATATATATATATATATATATATATTTGTACACACACACACACACACACATATATATATATATATATATATATATATATATATATATATATATATATATATATATATATATATATATATATATATAAACTGTCTTTCGGCTTTTCCCGGTTAGGGGTCGCCACAGCGGAACTCTGGTCCGCTAATGATTGGCAGTAGATTTTTACGTGCTGGCTTGCCGGGCCTAACGCACAACCTTCAATGAAGGAACACCCATTCATGCATGTCGACACACAGAAGATGCTCTAACTGAGAATCGAACGTGCAACGTCTAACTGTGAGGCGACAACGCTACCGCAGCACCACCACCGCAGATAGATATATATATATATATATATATATATATATATATATATATATATATATATATATATATATATATATATATATATATATATATATATATGCATACATGTCCCAAAATGCTCATACAAACATATCCTGCTGATAGACCACCCATAACTGGGGCAGCATGCACAATTAGATAAAAAAGGAGCCATGACCCTCACATCTGCCCCCCCCAGTCCAAATAAATAAGTGAACAGTACACTGATGATAGGCCAGACATACAACAACCTCTTAACAAAACAACTAAAATGTCTGACCATAGCAAAGAGAAATACAACCAGCCAGTAATTCACACATGTTTATTGTACTCTAATGTCCTGGCCAAAGCCTTCAAGGAGTAAACATTACAAGAAATACATGCCTTAATCACAAGAAGCAATTAACACTTAATTTCATAATTAAATACACAGCCTCCAATTACACTCCTCATTTAACCCCCTACGGGAAAAAGTATCACATTCAATATTAATGCATTGAGTCTGCACATAGAAATTGTCCTTTTATGAATGCTTCATCAAACTGAGGAACATATTTTTTTCAAAAACAGTACCTTGGAACTCACTACTGTCCCCACTGTAAGATGTACTCAAATGTATGGCAATAGAACTATCATCTTTCTTATCAGTAATATGTTTCCCATGTTCTAACAGCCTAGTTTTAAAACATCTGTTACTCTCCCCCACATAAAATATGTTACAAGGGCATCTAAGAGCATTCTCTGTACACCAACTTCTTGAATGTACAGACTTCAGCATGCTTTCCAGCCTTTCCCCTTAGCAGGAATGACTGCACTAAATAATGATAGACCAGTATACCTATCAACCTCCTACTGTATGACATCTGGACAAAGCCTGACATAATTGGTGGACAGAGGCCCAAATACATGGCCATACTTGAAATATTGCTGTTATACACTGAGAATGTTGCTGGTGTTACAGGGCCTGTTGTAACATATCTTTTCTGAGGGATATAGAGTCTGTAAAACAAATGGATGTTACCATTTACAGAATGTAATCACCATGGTATGCTACTGATTTGCCAAGGACAACACCTGTCTGGAGAACAGACCAAACATTACAGACTAACCTGTGGCCATTATGTGGATGGCCTTACAGTTGAGAGATATGCAGAGACAGAACTTTGTCATACTGAAACCCATGCAGAAATACCATGTGCAGACAAACATTGTTATACTAGCAGTATATTCCAAACATATAACTGCAATATTCACATTCTGCCCCTAAGTCTTGAACTTTCTCAGCCATTCAGTTGGCTTGTCTCTACAAGTCTTGTTGTAAGATGTAGTAGCTCACACAACTCCATGATGTCTTCCTCAAAAGTAAGGGAAAGGGCCAATGCCCACAGGGAGTACTCAGTTATAGAAGTGTGTTGCCATGACATTGGCTATTGGAATAACTACTCAGCTTCTCTGCATGCAAATAGCAAGTGGGGAACACCATGAGGTGCATAGGCCATCATCTGGTCATGAGCATCACCTGCAAAAGCCATGCTGCCACCTATTCAGACCAGCTCTATCCCTGTAGAGCACAGAGAGAGACAGAGAGAGAGAGAGAGAGAGAGAACAAATAAAACATGAACTGGAAAAGAGAAGACAAAAAATATAAGTGGAACATGTAAGCATGTAATTGACTATAGTACTTGGTCTGTTGTTGTTGTTTTTCTTTTGGCTTTTCCCAGTTAGGTTTCACCACAGTGGAACTCCGGTCTGCTAATGATTAGCAGTTGATTGTTATGGTGCTGAGATGCCAGCCCGATGCCCAACCTTCAACAAAGGCATGCCCCATTCACGCATGTCTTTCGAATGCCACTCGACCACAGGGAGGACATGCAGATTCCACACAGAAGGTGCTCCAGATGAGAATTGAATGGGAGAACCTCTTGCTGTGAGGCGACAACGATACCGCTGCACCACCGCTGTTTGGGAAATATGATTTGGAGGAATATATGTCCCAACAAGACTTGCTGCACTAATGTCTTGCTGAACAGCTGCTACGGCCATAGCATCTGGCCCACTCTGCAATAGGAGAGATCACAGCCATACCTCTCAACTGTACATATCTTCATAGAATGTCTAGATTTTCCCATCATAGTTTTTTTGTCTGTTCCTCCTGAAATCTGTACTTTTCTGGCAAATAGCTGAGGATTTAAGTCATCACGTAATGACAAACACTTAAGTTTAAGACTCCACATCATTAAGAATATTCACAGTAATGCAAAATGTATCATTCTACAAACTTTCTATGTTTGTAACAGGAATATTTAAAGTCTGTCCCTATTTATCCCCATAATTGTAGGCTTTGTCCAGATGTGATGCTCTAAGAGGTTGCAAGGTAGAATCAGAGCTCAGAATCCTGACTTACCCTAGGAAAGGAAAGCTGATATATGACAACTGCTGGGGTGTCTGTTAAACAGTTGTGACTGTGCCACTGCTAGGCTAGTTAACGGGATGTTTTCCATATCCATATGTTACCTGTGAATATGAGTATGACACGTTTGTCTTGTAAAGCTAAGAGACCTACAGAGGGCATGTGCATAGTAAAGTACTGTTGCAGACGTGTGTTGAACTGCATGTGATATATTGAATTAATAGCATTCAACTGTACAGTGTTCTGCTGGACAATAAGCACATTTGTGACTGATATATGTAGTCAGATACACTATACCAAACCATTTGTAAGTCTGTGAGCAATGACATTGTAACATAATAGCCTACTTATAACTGTTTGACATCTTCCAGGTTATCACAGTGATGTCAAAGCCTACTGTGCAATCAATGTACTAATGTATGGTGCAGCTATAGTAATATAGTATCAATCCTGCTGTCCCTTTTGTCACCCATTTATGAGTGCCATTGTCCAGAATTACTGCTATAACATGTTGAAAAGTATGACTGAGCAGCAAGACTGTAAATACAGTGTCACATACTAACATAGAACAGAAATGTATACCAGGTATCCCTTGAGCACATGCATGTGTATATGCATATGTTCAGCTGGAAGGCACAATACTAATCACATGGGTTTAAGCAGTCAGCTACATAGGTTATGAATGTTGCACATGAGTGTAATATCATTGTCAGTGCATACAACAGACATAAATGTGCACAGCTACTGGTTATTGCATTGCCCTGACACTGATATGGGTACTAGAGTAGGCATGATTATCAGTTAGGATATAGGAGAAGTGTCCAACTGTGTTATGACCCTCTGCCCATGCCTACCACTACCAGCTATATCAACACCTATATACAGTGAATATCACAAGTGTACACACCCCATTTGGAATGCCATGTTTGTGTGCTGTATGACAGACTACAGAAGACCATATCATAATGTTTCTCATCTTGAATGTGACCCCTAACCTGTACATTTCCATTGGAAAACAATCAAAGGTGTTTTTAGGAAGGTGAGCAAGTATTGGCAAGTGAAGATGTGCCATGATGTTAGAGTCCAAACCAAGATTAATGAATGCTGCAACCATCTCAAGAGGTGCATACACAACATATCAGTTTAAGGGTGTGCACACTCATTCATAGGTTCATAGGTTGGTACTAGGCTATCAGCCCTAGGGCCTATACAAGCCTAGCCATAACAATTCCCTGGATATTTCTTCCCACAATATTTACTTCCCTGGGCTCCTACCTAGCAGGGCTACTGACATGATCCCTGGGGTGAATTTCCTATCTCCCATCCAGTCGTCAAGGTTCCTTTTGAAGAGGGCCAATGAGGCACTCTGCTTGACATGTATGTGCAGTCTATTCCAGAGTATGGGGAGTCTCTGGGTCAGGACCTATCCCTCCAGCATGTTTGTGCATTGTGATGACAAGGTTTAGATGCCTGGAGAATGTGTCTCTGAGGGATTAGGAATTTTTTAAGTGGAGCATGTCCAACAGCTTAGGGTTTGACATGGCCTTGTATGTTAAGCAGAGATTGCCTCTGAGTAGACGCTATGCCACAGACTATAGCTGGAGTTTATTTTAGACAGTCAGCATAGGGCATCTGATTTAGGCCTGTGATTCTTTTAGTGAGATATTTCTGCAGCCTTTCCAGCTGTTGCAGATGTCTTGTGAGGTACATACCAAACAGGGCGTTGTACTCTATAATGGGTCTAATGAGGGATGAGTGCAGTGGGACAATGGCCTCCTTTTTTCTGGATGAAAATCCCTTAGTGATGAGGTGTGCCACATAGAAAGATTTCCTGACTGTTGTGGTGATGTGGTTATCGAAGGTGAGACCACTGTCCACCTGTGTCCGTAAGTCTGTCATCACACTTTCGGTGTTTAGTGTACTGCCACCTATGTGGTAATTCATGGGTACATGGCTTTTCCCAAAGAGTATAACTATAAATTTCTTGGCATTAAGCTTGAGACCATTGCTCTGGCACCAAGCATCTGTTTCTGTAAGGCCCTTTTGTAGAATATCCACATAATTTGGGGATTCAATAATGGCTCCCAGTTTGCAGTCATCTGCAAACTTTGTTAGCCAGAGTCCCTTAGTGTTGGCCTGCACTTCAGAGAAGTAGATGCCAAACAAGAGCTGTCCCAGAACTGAACCCTGAGGTACTTCACTTGTCACTTGTCTGGAGCTGGAGTTGGAGTTGGTTACTTTTACAGTCTGGGTTCTGTCAGTAAGCCAGTTGGCAACCCATCGAGTGATGTAGGGATTTATGCCAGGCTTAGTAAGTTTATCTATGATTCCAGAGTGGGGGATGGTGTTGAAGGCCTTGTTGAGGTTCAAATAGGCTGTGTGGACCGCCCTACCCTTGTCCACAGCTCTGGAGACTGATTAAAATAAGTCAATCAGGTTCAGGAGACAAGATTGGCCCTTCACAAACCCAAACTGGGTGGAGTCCAGTGTTTGAAGGTTATCAATGTCTTTGTTTATAAGTTCCATGATAATGTGTTCCATGCCCTTGCAGATCAGGCTCATCAGACTGATGGGGCGGTAGTTCCTGGGATCCAAGGTGGATCCCCCCTTGTGAAGTGGGATAACTGTAGCTGTGCGCCACTCAGTGGGCACGAAGCCTGAAGTGAGACTATGATTAAACATAAAACTTAGGTGAGGTGCCCGTTCATTTTGTAGTTCATGTACTACACAACCCGGGATGCCATCTGGTCCCATGGATGCTGTATTCTTAGCTTTGGAGAGTGCGGTTTCTACCTGTGTGGCCATGATTACCGGAATTTGGCAATCTTTTGGTATTGAGATGGGCCCTTTACAGGGTGAGAGGGGGTGAAGTTGGCAGTAAATTGATCTGCCAGGATATTGGCAATATCCTTGGGATCAGTATATTTAATGCCATTCTGTTGTAGCTCAGACGAGATCTGAGCATTGCCATTTAGACTCTTGACATAACTATAGAATGCCTTATGGTTGTTTTTAAAATCTTTGGCAATTTTATTTTCATAACTAGCTTTGGAGGATTTTATGAGGGATCTCAGCTTCTTACTGAGGCTGGTAAGGGGTTTTTTGCATCCTGGGATTTTCCTCTTTTCTCCAACAGTTTCTTCCTTCTGTTGTATAGTTAGTTTATGCAGGGGACCACCAGATTGGCTTCCTTTTTTGGAGGTGAGCGTGTTGGTTCTATTTAGTGTGGCACGATTCATTCACAAGTGGATGTGCTCATACAGTGCCTTAGTGTAGGATTCAGCAATTGAACTTTCAGCTCCCATCTGCATGGGTGTCATGAAGTTTGTCACTTCTGACTTGAGTAGCATGAAGTTGGCTTTGGAGAAGTTTTTTATGGAGGTTTCCTTACTGGGGGGTGGGTGTGGGATGCGGATGTCAAGGGTGATTTGCGCATGGTCAGAACTGACCAATGAGGGTGACCACTGGTGTGGAGCATCTACCTCCCATGCAGGTAATGACCAAGTCTAAGATATTAGAACCCCTGCTGGGACAATGGATTAGTTGATCCAGGGCGTTGGAATTTATAAATTCCAAGAACCATTGGGAAAAGGTGTTGGTACCCGAGTTGTTTTCCCAGTTAATGGCAGGGTAGTTTAAATCACCCAGTATTAGGGTGTTTGGTTGTATCTGGCTTATTGTACTGATTATTATTATTTCCATATGTTTTCACAGACCAGATTGGTATGTTTTCAATTGAACTGTAAGTCACATTAAAGGTGGGAATTGTTTTGAAATGAGTTATTGTGGTGTTATGTTCCACTTGCACAAATACCAGGCATTGTAACATGGGTGTGTACCCTTTATATCCACTGTAGCTATATAGACTCAGCAGTACCTGACCTCCACCAAGGTAGAGTAATCCACTTTGGTGGTCAGCAGCAATACACAAACCACATAACAGATTGGTATATTGGCTGTACAGGGACACATAGGTGCAAGCAACAACTTGGAAGCAAATCCACATCTATCTCAGCAAGCATGTAAGTTCACAGGTGACTTCCTGTAAGGCTGACTATGACTACAAATCAGACATATCCACACCACCAAGAACAGTTGCAACAGTGTCTCCACCTATCTTGTAATTCTTAAAGGAAACAACATAATTCACCCTGTACTGGGGGTAAAGAACTCCTTCTACACACATGCCATGTATAATTGGCAACCTGCTTCAGGCAGGTTTGGTGGGAACATCACCACCCTGTCCACCCCAGTTGTACAGCGGGATATGCACATCAACCACACTCCTCTCCTCATCAATGGTGAGAATGTACATATTGCCTACTGATGGCAACAACAACATATCCCCATGGGGCATAATAACATCACTGTCTGCCTCCTACATGAACTCAGGCATGTGCTCACAGCTCCATCACACACCTCAGTCAATCACAGACCTGCCACCATCCACACACCATCCACATGGAAGATGGCTACAGTCAACCCTCTACATAGACATGAATGGAGAATAGAGGATTATGCAATCAAGTGTCCAACATTGGGGGAAATAAGATAGCTCAGGGCCAGGAGTGTAATGCAGACTGCTATAGCCATGATAGCTTGGAAGGTTATGGTGTAGTGTGGATTATTTGCAAGTAATACCCACTGTTGATGTGCAATTTGACAACCATATGAGGTCCTGTGGCATTTTTGCTGTTTATGTCTTCCAGGTGACATGCAGAGGGCTCGACTACCAGTCTTCTTTGTTGGGGAAACTGACATCATCACCCAGTATATGATCGATCATTATGCCCTGTTATTTGGATGGGGAGCAGAAGATCTGCGAGAGAGGACTGCCCTGTGGAACAGTCTGGTGCACAGGGTAAATGATGCCGGCCTGCACAGCAGAACTTATGAGCAGGTGCAGCATCAGGCCACTGACCTCATCCGCCATGACTGTCAAAGAGCTGCTGCTGTAGTGAGGGACCGGCTAGCCACAGGTCGGGCCCAGCCATCCAGCCCCCACTGACACCCACTGAGGAGCTCCTCAACAACCTTGGGGCACCCGCCCAATGCACAAGCCATGAAGCTGAGGAAAGCATTGTGGAGGTGGGTTGCACACACACACACACACACACACACACACACACACACTGGATGAGGAGCATGCAGGTAAGGGCCCAGTGGGGATTAGTACACTAATGTATCAGAAATACATGTATATGTATTGTATCTACTTCCATGTATCAGGTCCAATTGCAAATGTGGATGGGGTTTTCTAATGCACAGAGCTGCACAACTATGGTGAGGACAGAACAGTGTTTACTATTTGGGTTAGTACTGCAAATGTGCAGACATGCTGCTTCCATCCTGTACCAAGGCCATATGTGAGTCTGTTGACAATAACTCCCTCTCACAACTACCTAGGACCCTCAGGTCTGCATATGGGACAGCATCCTGATGCTGGTGAGTATGACATTGTTTTGTTGCTTCCTGGCAATATCTCAGGCATGTGAAGGGCATGCAATTTACCATGCACACAACCATTAGTAATAGCTATATTGCTTTATGTAATACCTATATTGCTTTTTGTGCATGTTCACTTGTGCTGGGGTTAACTGCATTGCATTACAGTGGTCACCACTGGGGCCTATCCTACATGAATTCAACATTCCTGTTGCATACCTCACAACTTGTCAGTGCCAAGACATCTGGACAGAGGCGAGCACAATGGGCAGGATAAATGGCCTAAGGTAAGGACATGTGTGACACATTAATGGTATACAGTAGATATAAATTGTGTACACACCCCTGTTAATATGCACGTTGTTCCTGTTATATACTAATTAGGACCACAATATATCAGTCCACACCTCTTCCAGCCTTTAATGTGACCCATAACATGAACAGTTCACTTGCAAAACCAAGCATCTGGACTCGTGTATTGCACCTACAAGGCTCTCCACCTGTGAGGGTGACAGATGTTGTATTAGCATTATGTTTCAGTCAGGTATGACACCTCATGCTGCCATATTTATCAGTACCCTCACTGTGGCCTATTTGGCTACAATGTCAAATACATGGGGATTGTTAAGGCACACAGACCACTTCTGACAATGTATAGTTTGCAAACATATGAATATTCCACACACATCTATACAGAGGACTATACAATGGTTTAACCTACTGCATGTGAGCCAGATGCTATCACACTATATAAAGTAATGGCAGTGGGAGGTGGTCACCAGCCATGTATGGTACACATATCAAAATGGCCTAAGTCACACAAGATATGATCCTCATACACACACACACGCACACACACACACACACACACACACACACACACACACACACACACACACACACACACACACACACACACACACACACACACACACACTTGTCAGCATTGGGATTAGAACTTCTGCCTGTCTAGGTATTTCTGCTATAGTGCTACGCAGTTAATGGACGTGCCACAGAGCTTATACATTTCCACCTACTCCAAAGGTACTTCTAAGGTGAATGAGATCAACAGAACCACTAGATTGGGACAAGGGGAAATGTGAAGTGTAGTACACAAGTCAGAAATGGTATAAGCCAGAAAGTACATGATTCACATACACACACTTGCCAGTACTGGGAGTAGAACTCCTGCCTATCTAGTTATGTCTAGTATAGTGTTACGCAGTTATCACACATGCTACAGAGTTTACTGAACTTTTATATGGCCATAGCTGCTGATAACTGAACAGCTAAGGTAAAGTATTACATGTGGCAGACAGTCTGCCTTCTGTTCAACCCTTACATCATGCTAGTTCTTTCTGCCTTGCACTTCAAATAGCATTATGGCTTGGCACTTCACCAGGTTATTGTATCAAGAAGTGTGGAACACCTGGGAGCTGTCAGCAGTACTCGTTCATCAAAGATGTAGCCCAGTGCTTACTAGTTATGTCCACTCCTCCTGGCATGTTTGAAGGGCAGTTTTTTTGTGCTTTCATCCATTAACATGGTGCACTTGTCCATTCTGAGCCACTGTTGCAACTGCCTCATGTACACAGACAACCATCCCCTCTAAACTCCAAATACTCAGACCTATGAGAGTTACCCATATATCACCCAATGTGGACATATACACTCTCCAGCAAAGACTGGACTACCAGGTCAAGAGGATAAGATCAACACTTGCACCACACCTTGTGGAATACGTAGCTCACCATGACACCCAATTTGACAGTCATGACCTACAGTGAAAAGCCACACACCCACCTTCACAGAGGCACTCAATAGACATTTACCCAAACAGCACAGACCAGCAAGACAGACACCCACTCAGACACCGTGACATGGCACATGCCAAGGGACACATATTTAATCTACACAATGTGCCCCTCAACCTAAGCTCCTAAGACTAACCCACTTGCACAATACAGTGATCATGGGTAAATCAATACTGAGGCACACACATATCCCACTCACTAACTTGGATATGGATCAGGTAACAGCCAAATATCTGTCACATGCCAGCATCCAACACATTACACAGCCAGTCATGGCACTCCACAACAACAATGAGAATCACTCTGTATCCATGTGGGTGTGAATGACTTTTGACACACCTCCCTGGACTACATGACAAGAGACATGGTTGAACTCTCTGATTATGTTGTCCAGGCAGGTGTGACAGTAGCCCTGAGAAGTGTACCGCCATCACCCAGAATGATGCTATGGTACTATCAACAGATGATTCACTGCAACATTGGCTTACATGTTTTGTGTTATTCTCAGGGGATCCAGTACCTGTCTGCTTGAGATGACATGATTGACAGAACCCAATGACTTGCCACAGATGTCCTACATCTGTCAGCACTGGGTTTTCAGGTACTGGCTAAGTGCCTTGTCACCCCCATGATGCCTTATTAGGCAGTGTTCCTAATGTAATTACCACTATAACAGCTAGACATGTATGCAATATGAGGGTCATGCTGCTCAACAGTAGACATCTAACTGTCAGGTTGCAGTCACTCAAAGCATTCAGTGTGGAGGACACATGTGTGCTGTAATAGAGAGGTGGTTCACAGCAGCAGACAGCAGCCCTGCAGTATCAGGCTATGATGGATTCCACAGCTGTCAGCCCCCAAACATGGACCACACCTCCACAGGGGGTATTGTCTCCATATTCATTATGGCTAGGAACACCTTCAGACTAGTATCCCAGCATAATGCACTGGAGATACTTCTGGTGCAACTGCCTTGGAGTAATAGTGCAATCCAGACCATAGACTGCTATGGGTCCAGTTCTATGTCCCTAGACTGTCAATGCACATTCCTAAATACCCTGCCATCTATGATGGTCCAACACAACAGTGACGTAGTATGAGACTTCAACTACCCCTCCATCACCTGGGGAAAGTAGCCAAGTGTCAGTACAGTGGCCCAACACTTCTGGGATTCATCATTTCCAATACCTTGGACCAGCTCATACTGACTCCCGGTAGAGGATGCAACAGCCTTGAACTGTGATGACTACTTGAGTATGAGACTGTTGCTTATCCACAGTTATCAGTCCCTGCATGGTGAGGTCCACACAGGCTGTAATCAACATGGAACCCAACATGTCATCCACATCCCACACAAAGGTAACCACCTTGCAAAATCTCTCCAATGCTGACTTTGTAGCCATGAAAACAGGGGTGGATGACTTCACTGCCCCCATGGCAATGGGAAATAGCTGCATGACTGTGGAATCATACACATGTGCACTGTACCTGTTTGTACATTGCATACACATATGCACTGTACAAACAGGTACATGAATGCATGGTACTAGCCAGAGCCAACAGATCACAGACACTGTCCTCCAAACACTGGGAGACAATGTGATAGTCCCCTGCCATTAGTAAGCTGTATATCAGGAGGACACTCGTGCAGAGAAAGATGGTGTCCCATGACTGTTGAGCTCCATTATTAGCCTCAAACACAACTTTGGTTCCCTTATGGAATCCCCTACAGGCATCTATGATGGCAGACATATAGGACACACTGATGACAATCACAACAGCCTTTGATAGTTACATCAACAACCTCCACAGCATTAAACACGAGCGCTGTGAGTTACTCCACAATGCTAATACCTATCCTGAGACAACAGATATTGGCCACAGCCTTGGCAAAACATTCAGTGCCAGATTTACCCTTCTCTCTTCCCACAAATGAAGTGCTGAGTGAATAGGTTCTCACATGCTGTATCCTATTTCTGTTCTAGGCATCTGTGAGTCACCAGGATGTGACCCTGCAGCAAAACCATGAGGTATGGCAGTGTGGTAACATATCCACCATGCAATCGGCAGGGTACAGCTGTATGTGCTTGGAAATTGCCGGTCTGTAACACAGTGATTGCATATGCCTCACAGATTATAGGGTGAGGGTTGTACATAGGTATATGTTGATTTACAACATCTGTTGTAGAGTAGAGAATGGTACGTGTTGTGGTTTGGACACACCTCCAATTGCTAATAATCACAGCCACAGGGGAAATTCATCAACCAAACACACTGAGAGCACTATTCACACACACACACACACACACACACACACACACACACACACACACACACACACACACACACACACACACACACACACACACACACACACACACACACACACACACACACACACACAAAACACACACACGCACACTTACCAGTACTGAGATCCATAGGTTAATTGCTTCATAGGTGTGTAATAGGTGAATGGGCCTGAAGGCTCTACAAGGCTAGCTCAAGGTTATATCCTGGCATCAGGCCACATGACAATAGTCCCCAGTGTGGCCCAGGAGTATAGTCACTGGGGTGGTCCCCAGGAGTGGGTATTGTATTCCCTATCCACTCATCCAGATTTCTATTGTGGGTGGCCAGTAATGTACACTGCTTCACATGTATCTGATTTATATTCTATAACATGGATTGTGTCTGAGTTGTGCACATGTCCCACATGCATGTTCTTTGAAGTGTGGAAGTGTGCTTGAGGTCTCAGGCATTTTGTGTGGACAGATTGGTATCTTCAAAAGTAGCATTCCTGACCTAGTTTGGTGATACATGGCTGTGTATCTGAGGTAGTAATTGCACCTACATAGACAGTATGATACAGGGATTCATTGGAGTTATTGGAGTCTGTCCATACAGAGCATGTGTATAAGGCATGGTATTCCCTTTTTGGGGTACATTTGCAGACTCTACAGTTGTTGCAGATGTCCTGTGTGGAACATGGCAAAAGGGACAATGTAGCTACTGTGGGGATGGAGCAGGGCGCCATGTCCTTTTACTTCCTGAATAACACACACTCAGTCAGGAGATGTAAAACATCAAAGTACTTTCTGATGTCAGTGGAACTGTTGTGGTCAACAGGCAGCTGACTGTCAACCTGTGTTCTCCATTCTGTTATAATAACTTCACTGTTCAGTGGACTACCACCAATGTATTACTTCATGTGAGCCATGGTGCTCCCAAAGGTAATGGCGACACATCTTTTGGCATTGAGGTAATGTCCAGGGTTGTGACAACAGTCATAGGTGTCAAGTGGCCTTTGGGTATGATGTCAACATCACATGGATTGGGAATGCTACCACCCACCTTACTGTTGTATGCAAACATTATCACCCAGGGTGCCTTTGTGCTCTCCTGCACTTCAGAAGGGTAGATCCCAAACATGAGAGGACATGGGTCCATACCCTGTGTGACACCAGTCATGTCTGGTTATCGGTTTGACATGGAGTCCACTGCAATCACACCATGAGTACTATCTGTGAGGCAATTTGCAGGAGAATTACTGATATAGTGGTTGCTGCCTAGCCAAGTGTGTTTGTGTATGATTCCTGGGTAGAGAGTGGTGTCTGAACATTATAAGCGTTGCCTTGATTGTTAACTAATCCATACTGTCACATAGTCATTGCATATGGCACTACACAGTTAGGGATGTGGATTGTCTACACCAACCTCTACAGTGTTTGACAACTGTTGGCCTTGTAATGTGGACATTTGGACATACTAGGTCCTTAATATAATAATTTAGCAAAACCCACCACCCAATGGATCCTGTTATTACACAATCACACCAAAACCCACCTAGGATACTTATGACACACACAGAGACACACTTGCCAGTACTGAGTTTTGAAACCCTACCTATCTATTATGTATTGCTACTATAGTATTATAGCATTTACCACATGTGCCATAGAGCTTATAAGACAGACATTGTCCCAAGGTACTTCTAAGGTGAGGAACATCACCAGCCCTTGTAAATACTGGCATTGGGTGATGCAGTGGTTGAGAGATTTCATAAAATAATTTACTGTACACACACACATTTACATTGGCCAAGAGTGAGGGTTGAACCTCTATGTATGTTTTCAGACCTTCAAGTTACGCATTTACCACACACATCACTGATCTTGTGCAGTTTAGGAATGCCAACAGGTACTTCTAAGGTGAATGGTATCTGCAGGACTGCTAAAGTCAGCCACTGAGAAGTGTACTGGGTGTAAATGGGGAGAAAATCTTTAAGGTACGGACACACACATATATATATATATATAGATAGATATATGTACACACAGAAACACTTGCCAAGAATGAGATTCAAAGCCCTACCTATATAGTTATTGCTGCTACATTACTACACATTTACCACATGTGCCACAAAGCTGATAGGTGGAACTGTGTCCAAACATACCTCTAAGGTGAGTGACATCAGCAGAAGTGCTAAAGGAGGTGTAAGAGAAGTGTAGTGAGAGTGAATGGCCTCAAAATCAGGTCTCTACAAAGGCACACATTTTGACAGTTGGCAGGACCAGGATTAGAACTCCTATCTAACTAGTTTGCTACACTATAGCATTATGCAGTTATCGCAAGCACCAGGGAGCTTATATGCTGGAGTGCTGTCCAAAGGTATCTTTGAAGGTGAGTGACATCAGCAGCAGTGCTAAAGAAGGGTAAGGAAAGTGTAGTGAGTGTGAATGGCCTTTAAATCAGGTCACTGCAAAGACACACATGTATACACACACACACACACACACACACACACACACACACACACACACACACACACACACACACACACACACACTCATTTTCACAGTTGCCAGGACCGGGATTAGAACTCCTAACTAACTAGTTTGCTACACTATAGTATTACACAATTATCACAAATGCCACAAAGCTTATATGGTGGAGAACTCTCCAATTGTATCTTTGAAGGTGAGAGACATCAGCAGCAGTGCTAAAGGAGGGGAAATGGAAGTGTAGTGAGTGTGAATGGCCTCAAAATCATGTCTCTACAAAGACACACACTCATACACATTTTCACAGTTGCCAGGACTGGGATTAGAACTCCTACATAATTAGTTTGCTACACTATTGTATATGGGTCTATATTAGAATCTCGAAGGTTTAATGCTTCGAATCACTAAATATCGAACTTTAGTGATCGAAACATTAAACCATCAAAATTCTAGTAGACCCAGTAAAACAAAAATAAGTAAAGGGTGTTTAGGCAGGAGGACAAGCCCCCTGCACCCCCCACACCCCCGCTACTTAAATATACCAACTCTGAGATCACACTTTAACGGAGTATGGTGGGGAAAGGGAAGATTTGCCTTTCCTAAACTGTAGCAATCTCAGAGCTGGTATATTTAAGTAGCAGAGGGTGCAGGGGTGCAGGAGGGCTTGGCCACCTGCCTACAATCATTAGTGTTTTTTTTGGTCCCAAAAATATTTTTATAGGTTTTTGATCGTTTAATAGTTCGATGCTTACAGTTCAATGTTTATGCTTTCAAACTATTAAACTTTCGCGATTATAATATAGACCCATATTACACAGTTATCACAAGTGAGACAGAGCTTATATGTTCGAAACCTGTCCAAAGGTATCTTTGAAGGTGAGTTGACATCAGCAGCAGTGCTTATGGGGAGGGTAAGGGAAGTGTAGTGAGTGTGAATGGCCTCCAAATCATATCTCTACAAAGACACACACACTCATACACATTTTCACAGTTGCCAGGACAAGGATTATAGCTTTTACCTAAGCAGTTTGCTATACTATAGTATTACTCAGTTATCACAAGTGCCATGGAGCTTATAGGGCTGCAAACTTCCCAAAGGGTTATTTCAGAGTGACTAACATCAGCTGGTGTGCTAAAGTAGGGAAATGGAAGTGTAATAAGTGTGAATGGCCTCAAACACATTCATCTATAAACACACACACACACGCGCACACACACACACACACACACACACACACACACACACACACACACACACACACACACACACACATTTTCATTTGACAGGACTGAGATTACAACTGCTACATGGGTACTTATTTGTACTATAGTGTTACACAGTTATCACAAACACCACTGAGACTATAGGGCTGAGGGCTAGCAAAAGGAATTTCTACAGTGAATGACATCAGCACATCATGTGATATAGGCCAATGGGATGTGTACTGGGTGGGAAAGGCCTCATAATGGGATTTTCTCTGTCACTGTCTGTCTCTCTCTTCCCCACGACTCTGTGAGTGTATGTTTGACATATTATATTATGTTGGCCTTAGATATCTGTTAGTATTCCTATCCAATGTGTGTGTGAACTATCAATGATGTACAATTTGGTGTGTGTGCACAGACATCTGAGAATAATGGATATTTGTAGTCCACTGTGTTGCCCAGCATGGGCTTCATTTCTCTAAGTGTAGAAGCATGTCCAGTATGACCTTCTATATTGAGTGTGTGCATCCTTTCCAGGCAAAGTTGAACTCCATTTCAGGGTTTTGTGTGCTACAGATACACCTAACAACCTGTTCCTGCAAGATATCTGTAGATAGGTTGCCAAAATGGAGACACAGTGGGCGTAACATATGGGGGATACTGTAACTATTGCTGTTTGTGCTGCTTGTGTAACATGGTTGGTTGTAGCATAGATTTTCTGACATATGTACTGTTTACACTGTGATGTATCATGTCATCAACTATTGACAGTTTTCATTCTTTGCTCACAGTTATTTACCAGTGAAATACAAGATGAATGCAGCTGAGACCAATATTCTGAGGCATATAGACTATACATTCTGGTACACTCCTGCCATTGTGGAGGGGTAGCTGCAGACTATAGATTGCTGGTTCTGTGTAAATGGTCCAGCACCTTGTTAGTGTGCTGGCTGGGGATCCCCTTCTTGTGCTTTTCTCAACTTAACGGAATGGCCATATCCTGCTGGGGGCATACCTCTCAGCTGTACAGATACACTCAGTTTATCCAGAGTCAGGACTCATATATCTAGTCAGTTTACCTTCACATTATGGTTTGTGGCTATTAATTCATGGGTTTGCAGTCAGGGGGTAGTATGGGCGGACATAAGAGTTTCAGACTTCACACAATCCATGACATCTTTGCTTCTACACATCTGCTCTCTTATTCTCTCCTCTTCCTAAGATTATGAAAGCAATATCTCATAGATATCCCTATAGTTGGTCCTTTATCCCAGTAGTATTTATGGCCTGGTCCACAGTTCTTGCAGTAGGACAAGGGGAGGCATGCTACTGGCATTTGTCAACATGGCCTTACATTTTTTTCTGTTTACTGTGTTAGGCTGTTAGCTAGGACCCCCTGAAATGTTCAATCCTTCCTGTTCATACTGATCCATGAATCTGGATGTGGTCAGGTTGCTGCTTACAGCTATGGACACACCTGCATTGGACACCTATTCAGCATGCAGCATCATGTATATATTCCCATACAGAGATGGGTTCAGGCTGTACTCATTCTCCACAACAAGGATATGAGCTGTGATAAACCTATGGCTGATGGTGGGGTGATCTGGGTGCATGTGTGATATGGAAGCTACTTGCATCTGACTCACAAATATACCTGGGACATGCTCCTTATGCTGGCTTGTGTGTGGACATGGACAGCCTGAAATTACTTTATAACTGTGCCTTTTGTGGTTTGCCAGTGATTGCCCAGACTACCAGTGTCCCATACTAGAGGGACAACTTATGTGATGCTAACCTCTATGTATAATTCCAAATGTGTGCAGCTGACAGTTATTTTATATGACTTCTGTGTAGGTTACTTCCACCTGTGTACTGTTTCTATGTATGGGCCCCCATTCATAGTGTGCCCAGCTTTTCAACAGTAAAAGATATTGACATCTGGACAGTGAGTATGTACAACTGCTGACAGAGGTGTAGCTGAGAAGCAGTGTGGTTGGAACTGCAGTTGTTGGAACATGGCCCTGCTGACCACTGTACTGTACCTAGGCCACTGAGACATAACCATCCAGGCCCACATGCTGACCACTTCCAGGCAATATCAAACACACAACAAACTCACCACACTGACACCTGCGTATTGTACACATGCAACAATGTAGATTGGGACAGCTCTGGCAATCTGTGCTCCAGTGATATTACTCCTCAAACTTGCATGTCACTGCATTTCTACATGATATTGTAGGGGGGGGGGGGCTGCACACCTGAAGACTTTAAACATTTGCAATGACTGTACTGGTATTTCGGTAGAAAGGAGGCATATCAGTAGAGTACACATGTTAGATCTTAATGGCATAAATTTTGTTTTCAGACTTCTTACCCTTCAGAACTAAAATGCAACTGCCGGACCTGTTGTAGTATGTCTGTGTAGGTCTGGTGGGGGGGGGGTGCTGTTCACCATTGCCATCATTTGGGGGCCTTAGCCCAGCCTTTCTTTATGGTCATCTACAACTGTCCTGCTGGATGAGGCTGGTGGTGGGTATGTGACCCTCATTGACATCCATGTGAGTGACCTATTGACACCGACAGTTCTTTGGGCTATCACATGTACTGCAGTGGGAGTTGTCACCTTGTGTAGTACTGCCTAGTATGTTGACACCAGTATTTGTTATGGATTTCCGGCTGTCACATATAGCTGTCAGCTGTCTGCTGCTATCGCATTCAACCACCTTATTCTCTTGCATGCTTGCATCCATATCATATATGCAACTATGAAAACATACTACTCCATTCAGTAATTGATAGAAAGGGTGACTTACCTTGTTGCTGGGGCAGTACTGAGGACAGTGCTGGCGGGCTGAGTATGTTGGCTGCATGTAGTACACTCTCTATACATGGTAAAGCACAGGAAGTGTCATGTTTGGCATCCCTTTTACTGTATGTGCAAGTGGGAGAGAGGTATCAGTCCCTGGGTCCCTACAGTGTCAGTGTGTGTACTATGCATTACCTCTTTGCCAAGGCATGGGCATACTGGGCACTCCTCCTTCTGCCTACAGGGGCAGGCTCAGGATGATCCTCCTCTGAGTCCCTCTGTGCCTGTGCTGGCCTTGGCAATAGTGGGGGTGCTGTTTGGCCCTGCCCCATGCTGTCCCTGCTGCAGCTGTTTCCACCGGATCATATTGTGTAGCATGATACATACTATGAACATTTGTGTACATGTAGCTGAAGAGTACTGCAAGGCTCCACCGGATATGTCAAGGCAGCGGAACCTTCACTTGAGCATCCCAAACACATGCTTTACAATGATCCTGGTTTGTGCATGTGCCTAATTATGGTGTTCTTGTTTGGGTGTGTGTGCATTTCTGATGGGTGTCATCAGCCACAACTCCAGTGCATAGCCAGCATCCTCCACTAGATGGCCATATGGGATGTCCCCCCGGCAAACCCCTGATACAGCTGTGAGCAATGCCAGATGTGGGAGTCATGATAGCTTCCAGGCCTGCCAGTACACACGTTCATGATAATGCCCTGGGCATTGCACACAACCTTGCAGTTGATGGAGGGGAAGCCCTTCTGGTTTATGTAGACTCTAGCCCTCTGGCTGGGTGGTGCTTTGATGTCAATGCGTGTGCAGTCTATAGCACCAAGTACCTCAGGGTATTCTGCTATACGGTGGAAGATTTGGATATTTCTGGTCAATGCCTCACAGCTGGTGGTGGGAAAATATATGTGCTCATTGGCATGTTCTGTCATGGCATCCAGGAACTTGTGAAGTACCCTGGATGCTGATGCCTGTGAGACCCCATGATATCCCCAGCTGGTCTTTGGAGGGTACCTGTGGCTAGTATTCTTCAGCCTACACATAACTTGGTATCCACTGGGATGGGTTCCCCTCTGTTAGTTCTGTGTGTGAGGTGTGGCCAGCACAGCTCAATGATTTGCTGTAGAATGTCCCTGTCCACCCTATAGCACTCCACTATCTCCAGCTCATGTAGGCCCTGATAGGTTACCCTGGTTTTGTGCACTCTTATCCTCCTCCTCACTGTGGGTCAGTCATTATCATTCTCCTCCCCACCACCTTCAGTCTCTAGGACATATTGATGGAGTAAAGCAGCAGCAGCCTCTAACATTTTTAGTTAGTTTTGCCAGTTAAAAATCCCCCATCTGTGTACACGGTGGTATATAGTTTGTGGGGAAAAACAGTTTGTAGGTTGTTTGCATAGTTTATTGTAGTGTGCTGGGCTGCTTCATGTGTAATTGGCTCTTTCTGATACATTCCACCTGCCAGCTATGCTAGTTCTCCTTGATCGCCTTCCTACTCCTGTTTCCCTTTCACAGTTTAAGCCTCGAGGTGCACCACACATACC
This sequence comes from Protopterus annectens, assembly GCF_019279795.1. Lineage (NCBI taxonomy): Eukaryota > Metazoa > Chordata > Ceratodontiformes > Protopteridae > Protopterus > Protopterus annectens. The sequence goes on along the minus strand of NC_056732.1, from coordinate 267,305,667 downwards.
CAGTGCTGAAATGTAAACAGTGCTGCCATTTTCTCTCTTTTTTTTATGTTTAAAACCCGGTGCATGGCGCAGACACCCATTTAGGCTATGTACACAGTGCTCAGGCACATCTGACACACCCCCTTCCTTAGCTGTGCTTAGTTAAGGGCAAACATGGGTCACAGAGCTCCAGTGAGCTTACAGCAAGCATGATACACCCCATTATGAAGTTATTCAGGTCTTAGACTTGCACTGTAGTATTGCTTCACCTACACGGTTAGGTACAAGCTGACACTTTGAAGAAATATATGATTCAGTATAAATCCCCTCATTTGCATACCCCAATGTGTAGGTCATTAGTTACTGCACTAAAACGGACCATTTCCCTTGACAACCAGTGCTCCCTAGTATTGTTTACATTCTGCGTGCCTTTGGCTATAATGGCAAAATGCAGAATTAACTTAAAATTGAGTTTTCACAATTTTTTTTTCAGCCTGATCCCATTTGTGCGCAACTGCCATATGCTTAACAAAAAAAGTTTAATTTTCATAATAATTACATTATTGAAAGCTTTATACTGACAACAGGTATCTTGGCTGTCTTATACATGTGTTGCTGTGGACATCATTTCATCAGAGCATGAACACACGGACATCAACACTTGCATCCATGCTGATTACAAAATATGTTTGTGTGCATGTGTGTGTGTATATGTGTGTGTGTCTGTATAAATTAAAGTGAGTAATGTACACAACATATTGAGAAATAGGTGCAGGTACATCTCAGTTCTGCACATGTATTTGTGACTGCTTATTTCATATAGTTTACAAAGCTATATTTTAAAGTATATTTGCACATTACAACCAAAACAGAAAATCCAAAGTCCACACTTTGCATACCACTCTCACAACAGGATATGTTACCTGCATCATATAATGATGATGTCATCATCTATAAAGACCACTAAAATAGGGAAAAATAGACTTCATTGATGGTGCAAATATTAAAGAATGTGCTCTGTAGATGGGAATAAAATAGTTAGGAAAGGATTCAATTAACACAAGAGCCAAATTTTGTGTGTGTGTGTGTGTGTGTGTGTGTGTGTGTGTGTGTGTGTGTGTGTGTGTGTGTGTGTGTGTGTGTGTGTGTGTGTGTGTGTGTGTGTGTGTGTGTGTGTGTGTGTCTTTAAGTGTAAGTGTGTGTGTGCATAACCAGAAGAGCATGAGTCTGTATCCTAATATAAACAATTGAGTCATGGATAACAAAAATGTTTAATCACACATGCCTACACAGCATTTTCATACATGATTCCCAACATCTTCTCCCAAAAATACACTGATGATATAATCATCTATAAAGTGTTCTGCAACAGTACAAACATCAGACTTGTGCCATGGTGCTTGTGTTAAGTACTGTAGCCTATAGATATGTAGGTAGGGGTTCCAGTCTCACTGCAGTTAACTGTGTGTGTGCGTGTGTGTGTGTGTGTGTGTGTGTGTGTGTGTGTGTGTGTGTGTGTATACATAAACAGAAGAGCTTAAGTCTGTGTACCGCTAACATCACTCAGGTGTCACTGAAAAAAGAGTTCTGCAATACATGACTACACAGGAAGTTCATATAGCCCTCCCCACATCCTGTTCTCATCAGACACTAATGATGCCATCTGCTATAAAGTGTTGTCTGACACTATGAAAATACGACTTGTGCTGTGGTGCTTGCATTAAGTAGTGTGCTCTGTACATAGTTATGTATGGGTTATAGTCTCACTGTGGTCAATGGCTGTGTGTGTATGTTTGTATTCAGTTAGCTGATATTCTGGAGACCATTTTAGCACAGCATGTCAGATACTCCTACTATCATCTTCTCAACAGACACTGATAATGTCATCTGCAATACAGTGTTGTCTGACACTATGAAACTCAACTTGTCCTGTGACTCTTGAGTTAGGTACATGTTGTGTAAGAAGTTAGGTAGGTGTTCTACACTCAACCTGAGTGTGTGTTCATCTTTAAAGACAATTTTACACCAATATGTGACTCTACATCTATATCAGCCACTCCTCCAAATAACTTATTTTTAGCATACAATTATGCTATCAGCTTCTATAAGGTGCACCACAACAGTGTTAAAGTCAGACATATGTGGTGGTGCTAATCTTACATTGCATGGAACCCAGCTTCTACATCTGCATAGGTTTATTGTTCAAATCTGACCTCAGTCAACTGCTGTGTGTGTGGTTGGTGGTCATTCTAATCTCTGAATCTCTTTTCATTTGACTCCCACTACAGTGAACCTTTAACATAGCCCCAAGAATCCAACATCCCCTTTTTTACTCAGTCTACATAACATCCTTTCTGTAGAAGACTAGAGGATGTCATCATCTCAAAGATGCATACACACATTGTGAAGCAGAGTCCTTCTGTGACCATTTGCAAGCCAGCTCCAGACCACTGGATGTGTGATTACTAATTCTTTTATGGGGTGGTGCACAAGCCACATATGGACAGAGTCAGTATGTAATGCAATCAGACACATACACACATACCCATACTATGATAGATCAATTGTTTAAATGTCATTATAATGGCTAGAATTTTTTTTGGTGTTGACATTTAGACTACTAATGTCCTATGACCCTATGAAGATTGCACATCTCAGTGATGCTGTCATCCACATGTGCTATGTTGAGATGTGGATGTGAGGTAGTCCTGCAATGGTGCATTCCAATCTGTGATTTGAGGTAATGTATTTGTAGCCACTGCTGTCATTTGATAACATGTTCCTTGCATAACAGCTGTAGTATTATGCCTCCAGAAAACTGTTGACATGGGATGATGCTATGTATATTGTTTCATTACTAAGACGTGTTTTTATAGTGGAGCATACTAACATGCTTCCCAGTTTTCACTCAAGAGTCACAGTGATACTTGCAGTATGGCACAGATGTATATGTGTTTACCTACCATCATTAAATGCTCTGCAAGATACATTAATATAAATTCATACTGATTATGGGCATTCCTTTGTTGAAGGTTGTGCATTAGGCCCGGCAAGCCAGCATGTAAAACTCTACTGCCAATCATTAGCAGATTGGAGTTCCGCTGTGGCGACCCCTAACCGGGAAAAGCCGAAAGACACAAGCAAACTGATTATGTGAGCACAAATGTCTTGTTTCATCCACATGTTGTAATGCTGTTATATACACCAACATATAAGCAGTCCAGATTCAATTGCAACCTTGGTGAATTCCTTATATGCATAATTGTGTTGCTATTCACAATAATTATTGAAGTGGTCCCCAGCAGCATTGTATGACTGACAGCATTTGTGTCAGTAATTGTTCTGCATGACCTTGTACCTGCTCAGCACAGATCCTCGTGGTGGCCAGCAGAGTAATCCAAGCTTCAGAGAGCTAAAAAAGCGACTTTACCTGATTTAAGTATAATTTTTGTGGCTTTCCACTTCTATTTATCTAGCAACTGTATTTCGCCTGCTTGCTGATACATTGTTACTGTTTTTCTGCATTTATTCTGTTTTTGCACTTGTTTCTCAATTTGTTACTTTTAAAATCTGTAACTGTTGCAAATTGTTTGTGTAGGCTATGATAGCCGATTTATAGCATTTATAAGTGTTTACTGTATCTGTTTCTGCTTGTTTTCTGAAAAAAAAAAAAAATATCTCTTGTTTTCCCGCCTTACTAAGCTAGAATAGTCCAGTTTCAGAGCTTGCTGATCCCTGGGCTTTGTTTGCAGTTCCTGTTACTGAATTTTTACCTAATTTGGAACAGAGGAGGTTCCCTTGCTTACCAGTGGGAGTGGGAAGCATTGAGCTGCCTGTTGGTCCAGTTTTGTGAGGTTTCAGCCAGTAACTTGTAGTTTATTGGTCGTTTTGGGCCAGTTCCTAGCTTCTTTCAGCCCCCTGATATAAACAACGCTAAACCGCTGCTTTGGCTTGTACCTGCTCAGCACAGATCCTCGTGGTGGCCAGCAGAGTAATCCAAGCTTCAGAGAGCTAAAAAAGCGACTTTACCTGATTTAAGTATAATTTTGTGGCTTTCCACTTCTATTTATCTAGCAACTGTATTTCGCCTGCTTGCTGATACATTGTTACTGTTTTTCTGCATTTATTCTGTTTTTGCACTTGTTTCTCAATTTGTTACTTTTAAAATCTGTAACTGTTGCAAATTGTTTGTGTAGGCTGTGATAGCCAATTTATAGCATTTATAAGTGTTTACTGTATCTGTTTCTGCTTGTTTTCTGAAAAAAAAAAAAAAATATCTCTTGTTTTCCCGCCTTACTAAGCTAGAATAGTCCAGTTTCAGAGCTTGCTGATCCCTGGGCTTTGTTTGCAGTTCCTGTTACTGAATCTTTACCTAATTTGGAACAGAGGAGGTTCCCTTGCTTACCAGTGGGAGTGGGAAGCATTGAGCTGCCTGTTGGTCCAGTTTTGTGAGGTTTCAGCCAGTAACTTGTAGTTTATTGGTCGTTTTGGGCCAGTTCCTAGCTTCTTTCAGCCCCCTGATATAAAAAACGCTAAACGCGCGTTTTTTGGCTTGTACCTGCTCAGCACAGATCCTCGTGGTGGCCAGCAGAGTAATCCAAGCTTCAGAGAGCTAAAAAAGCGACTTTACCTGATTTAAGTATAATTTCTGTGGCTTTCCACTTCTATTTATCTAGCAACTGTATTTCGCCTGCTTGCTGATACATTGTTACTGTTTTTCTGCATTTATTCTGTTTTTGCACTTTTCTCAATTTGTTACTTTTAAAATCTGTAACTGTTGCAAATTGTTTGTGTAGGCTGTGATAGCCGATTTATAGCATTTATAAGTGTTTACTGTATCTGTTTCTGCTTGTTTTCTGAAAAAAAAAAAAAAAAAAATATATATTGTTTTCCCGCCTTACTAAGCTAGAATAGTCCAGTTTCAGAGCTTGCTGATCCCTGGGCTTTGTTTGCAGTTCCTGTTACTGAATCTTTACCTAATTTGGAACAGAGGAGGTTCCCTTGCTTACCAGTGGGAGTGGGAAGCATTGAGCTGCCTGTTGGTCCAGTTTTGTGAGGTTTCAGCCAGTAACTTGTAGTTTATTGGTCGTTTTGGGCCAGTTCCTAGCTTCTTTCAGCCCCCTGATATAAAAAACGCTAAACGCGCGTTTTTTGGCTTGTACCTGCTCAGCACAGATCCTCGTGGTGGCCAGCAGAGTAATCCAAGCTTCAGAGAGCTAAAAAAGCGACGTTACCTGATTTAAGTATAATTTTTGTGGCTTTCCACTTCTATTTATCTAGCAACTGTATTTCGCCTGCTTGCTGATACATTGTTACTGTTTTTCTGCATTTATTCTGTTTTTGCACTTGTTTCTCAATTTGTTACTTTTAAAATCTGTAACTGTTGCAAATTGTTTGTGTAGGCTGTGATAGCCGATTTATAGCATTTATAAGTGTTTACTGTATCTGGTTCTGCTTGTTTTCTGAAAAAAAAAAAAAAAATATCTCTTGTTTTCCGCCTTACTAAGCTAGAATAGTCCAGTTTCAGAGCTTGCTGATCCCTGGGCTTTGTTTGCAGTTCCTGTTACTGAATCTTTACCTAATTTGGAACAGAGGAGGTTCCCTTGCTTACCAGTGGGAGTGGGAAGCATTGAGCTGCCTGTTGGTCCAGTTTTGTGAGGTTTCAGCCAGTAACTTGTAGTTTATTGGTCGTTTTGGGCCAGTTCCTAGCTTCTTTCAGCCCCCTGATATAAAAAACGCTAAACGCGCGTTTTTGGCTTGTACCTGCTCAGCACAGATCCTCGTGGTGGCCAGCAGAGTAATCCAAGCTTCAGAGAGCTAAAAAAGCGACTTTACCTGATTTAAGTATAATTTTGTGGCTTTCCACTTCTATTTATCTAGCAACTGTATTTCGCCTGCTTGCTGATACATTGTTACTGTTTTTCTGCATTTATTCTGTTTTTGCACTTGTTTCTCAATTTGTTACTTTTAAAATCTGTAACTGTTGCAAATTGTTTGTGTAGGCTGTGATAGCCGATTTATAGCATTTATAAGTGTTTACTGTATCTGTTTCTGCTTGTTTTCTGAAAAAAAAAAAAAAAAATATATCTTGTTTTCCCACCTTACTAAGCTAGAATAGTCCAGTTTCAGAGCTTGCTGATCCCTGGGCTTTGTTTGCAGTTCCTGTTACTGAATCTTTACCTAATTTGGAACAGAGGAGGTTCCCTTGCTTACCAGTGGGAGTGGGAAGCATTGAGCTGCCTGTTGGTCCAGTTTTGTGAGGTTTCAGCCAGTAACTTGTAGTTTATTGGTCGTTTTGGGCCAGTTCCTAGCTTCTTTCAGCCCCCTGATATAAAAACGCTAAACGCGTATCATTTGGCTTGTACCTGCTCAGCACAGATCCTCGTGGTGGCCAGCAGAGTAATCCAAGCTTCAGAGAGCTAAAAAAGCGACTTTACCTGATTTAAGTATAATTTTTGTGGCTTTCCACTTCTATTTATCTAGCAACTGTATTTTGCCTGCTTGCTGATACATTGTTACTGTTTTTCTGCATTTATTCTGTTTTTGCACTTGTTTCTCAATTTGTTACTTTTTAAATTTTTTTTTTTTTTAAAAAAAAAAAATGTTTTGTACTGTTTTGCGTTTTTGAAAAAAAAAAAAATTCTTTTTTTCCCCCTTTCTAAAACCAAACTTGTTCCCCGGGGTTTTTTTGCAGTTCCGTTCAAACTTTACCTTTTGGGGGGGGTTCCCCTTTTTACCTATGGGAACAGAGTCCTTTGGGTCCATTTTTGGATTTTGAGAATTGTTTTTTTGGCCTTTTGGGGCCAGTTTAGTTTTTCACCCCCTAAAAAAAAAGAAAAAGGCGTTTTTGGCGTCCTGCTCCCAGCCTGTTAGCAAGTTGCTTAAAAGGCTAAAAACGTTTTTCCTTTTTAAGAAAATTTTTGCCCCCTTTTTTAAAATTTTTTTTAAA